>NC_140173.1:110838304-110983304 GCF_963971535.1 Notolepis coatsorum | reverse complement strand
CCGCGATGACGAGGAACGGGGGGGACCAACCACCACACACGACACAGCAACTGTCAGATTCACAAACAAGAACTGTTTCACAGAGTTCATATGTATCTGGAAAATTATTGACTAGGAATATGATGAAATACAATCAGTAAGATTGCATTAACCAATTTTATAATGACAATGAGAAATGATCACAGAGTCACATTGCAAAATGGTATTGTTAAACAGGGCAGAACCAGTTGGATTGTTCCAAGACACCAAGTTTGTTTTGACCACAGAACAATGCATAACGATTATCATAATCACCTTTTATATTAACCACTAGGTTAACGGTTTTCAATTTTATTTTGACACATTAGCCACTAAGGTAATGTCTATTATATATATTTATTTAATTTTTATGTGTTACTGTTTG
Source organism: Notolepis coatsorum (assembly GCF_963971535.1). NCBI lineage: Eukaryota > Metazoa > Chordata > Actinopteri > Aulopiformes > Paralepididae > Notolepis > Notolepis coatsorum. Next base: position 110,982,901 of record NC_140173.1, on the reverse strand, counting down.
GCCCTGCCACACGACCGACAGAGAACACCTTGTCAACAACGACGCAACATCATTCAGATTAATACCTTCACAAGAAGGAAACTTTTCACACAAGTGTATGTATCTGCAAAACGATGAACTAGGGATGTGATGAAAAGAAATCAATGAGAAAGCATTAACAATGGTTAGTAATAATAAGCTAAAATGTATTGCTGAAGTAAGAAGTGACCACATGATCACATTACATCACATTTGAATTACTTAGGTTACAAAATTGTATTGTCAGACAAGAAAGAATCAGTTGTTTTATTCTCTCATAGAAGAGGACATGTAACGTTGTCAGTTTCCCATAATCAATCATGTTAGTTTTATTAACCACCAGGTTAACGGTTGTTAAAATGTTTTTGTACACCATTAGCCTTATGTGTAAATCCCATTCCTAATAATTATGCAAACAATTTTGTTTTTTCACCCTGTGCATTCTGACCACACAGACAGTGCATGTATTTAATTGGTTTATTACGATGCCTGTATGCACAACGATCACATTAGCTCCCCAGAATCACGACATGAACGACTGAAGGTATGCCAAGATATTTGCACAGCGATAGCTTCTAATGATTATGTTAATTGTTGTTTGATATCAGAGATGAGGACCAATCATTGATATAGGTATTTTGAGCGATTAATAAAAGAAAAGGGTGATATCTTCCCACATCTCTGATATCAAAATAACACAGACCGCAGTCCAGTCGATCATGTCATGAATCATGTATGTAAATAATTCTATTAATCATGTATGTAAATAATTCTATTTTTAAACTATTATCCCCACTTTTACCTGTTCCAAACAATCCTGGTATATTATACATTAATCTCACCCACATTATAAGAAAGAAAAGTGAGTATTGTGGTATAATTATGTCCTCATGTAAATATATCCCCCTCCCTGTGTTCCCTTTACCTGTGCCCCCCCCCCCCCTCTCTGTGGAATAATCACCCCCCTCCCCTGTGTCCCCAAACCTGTACCCCCTCCCCCCCATCTGACCTATCAAATGGGACCACACACCCCCTTTGTTGAACTATAAAGGGCTCTTCCCGACCACAATAAGGGGTCTTACCTGGGTAATTTCAGCTGATCACCTGGGGCGAGAGCCTCAGCCATTCTCTCTATATATTCTATCTGTTTGGTTAATAAACCTTGTTATTATCCAAGCCTCGGTTGACTGAGACATTCTTCATCAGGATATCTACAAATATCCCACAGCGGTTAGGGCATCCATAGAGGCCTGGAGTGGCTGGACCTGAGCCCGGAGGCCCTCCACCGCAATGGAGACCGCCTCTAGCTGCTGGGTGTGGGAGTTTGTCAGCTGGATCTGATCGATCAGGGCTGCTTGTAATGGATTGGTCGATAGTCTGTGCCGGCTGGGGTCATCGTCAAGGCTAGTTTGTACTGTTATACCCCAATAGCACAACACAAGACAGGTATCAGAGTTAGCCAAAAAATACTTAATTTATTAACACTTTGACTGCCCAAGCTTAATTCCTTTTTACCCCCTTGAATGCCCAAGGCCACTTCAATATTATCGTTAATATCGCCTAATCTATGTTTTAAATTACATAAAAAATATGTGTCTAATCTGCCCGTCGCATTATCAATGACCTATTTCCAGTCAACATTGTTGAAGCAGACTGTTTTTTTATCGGTTCATTTCCGTTTCATAGCATTTAGAAAACCCCTCGTTTTCACGGAGAAAAAAAGAGGTTTCCATGATAATCGCCTTTTACTGGAATATTCTAGAACGTTGTCATTGTTCGGCCTATTTATGAATAGTTTTCAAATAAACGCTAGATTATCGATAGTATATGTGTACGCATGCACGCTCGTGGCGCGCGCTGAAAATCGCTTCTCCTATTTCCTGATGGCGCGCATAGTCAAACAGCCATATCACATAATCACATAAAAGCTTATATATCCGTGAAAACGAGTCTGATTATCCTTAGACTTGTAACATAGATTCCTTACCTGAGATCAGATGGTATCCAAATGGTTAATTCCAATTCCTGATCGCCATTCGAAAAAATCGATATTTTTATTGATTCAACGTGTATACAGTAAACACATATTCCCCGCGGCTCCGAGAGTCCAGCATGAAGCTGGTAGATGCCGGCTGCATGAGTGAGAAGTAAATTGTGGAGTGCAGGTTTTTTTTTCTCTTTTTCTTTTGATAATTTTTTTTTTTTATTATTAATCACATGAAACAAGACAACACATTAACCACAATCACAATACACAGAACTTCACAGGAAAATAACAAAAACAATAATAATACAGAATAACAATTTATAAATTATAAAGACAAAAAGAAAAGAAAATAGAGTTCAACCTTTTTAAATTTTAAATTTCAAAATTTCAAAACTTCAAGGTTTCAAGGTTTCAAGGGGGGCTATCTAATAAATGACCAAATAGTGAAGAAATAGCTAAATAGCTGCCCCCCAATAAATCCCCAGTTAAAGTCAGGACATAACAAAAGACAAGACAGAACAAGACATTTCCTCCTCCCCCTCCCATGAGACCGCCGGACTCCCCCGAACAAGCCCCCCAACCCCGCTCAGCCGCACACGGCGGTCCTGACCTTCTCAGCTGCTGCGAACCACAGGTCAATCCCAGCCTGCCCTACCCCAATCACCCGCGCCGTGGATATCTCAAGATAAATCACATCCAACAGTGTTAGGGACCAGTTAATCACTGTGAGCTTCTCCGGCTCCTTCCATCTCATTGCTATTAGCTTCTTCGCCGCTGTGACGCCCGCTAGGACAACCCTTTTCAATTGTACGGACGCGGGTAGTGTTGTTATATCGTTCAGGAGTAGCGTAACAGCTGTGAATGGGATAGTTAAGCCACACAGATCAGAAAGTTTGTCCGCTATTGACCTCCAGAAGCGGGCCACTGGTGGGCAATCCCAATACATATGCATATAAGTGCCAGTGGCCTTTTGAGAGCACAAAGTGCACCGAGAGTCGGTTATCAGTCCCATAGCAAATAGCTTCCTAGGTGTAAGATAGGTCCTATGAATATAATTAAAATTTATTTGCTGGTGATTGGGGTTGCGGGAAGATAATGCCACATTTGCCCAAACATCATCCCAGTCAAACTCGGGGTCCAACTCCGGGATATCCACACGCCAGATTGTATCCAATGATAGATTTTTATACGTGGATTGAATTAAGAGCGTATAAAAGTCTGAGACAAACCCTCTGGAGGTCGTCCTGTCCACTATGAGCCTGAGGAAGGGGTGTGGGTGCAAAGCTTGAGCCCACGGCACGCCATGCGCCCTCAGCGCTGACCTTAGTTGAAGGTAAAGAAAGAAGGACTCGCCGGGAAGATCATAAAATTCTCCAGAGTATGAACTCCCCTCCTTTGCCATTGAGGAATATTAACCGGCTTGTGCCCAACAAGTAATTGCTGGTTATTAAAAATTGGAGAGTCCAGGTGCCATGGGCATTTAACCCCACATGACCTCTGTACATTACGCCACGTTTGGATCACGTGAGTTATGATCGGTCCATACCTCAGCCGGCATTTCGAAATAGAGACAGTGGAGTACACCACATCCTGCAATCTTAGCGGTGAGACCGCCGCCGCTTCTAAGGAGCGCCAAGATACAGCATCTACAGGGTCTAGCCAGCACATCAGAGGTCTCAGTGAGAAGGACCAGAAATAAAGCTTAAAATCAGGGATTGTGAGGCCCCCATCTTGTTTCCTACGTTGAGTAGTAGCTCTTTTGATTCTCGGGCGTTTGTTATTCCAGATAAACTTAGATACCATCGATTGTACCTTGCGCCTGTGGTCTATTGGAGGGGGCAGGGGGAGCATTGAGCTAACAAAATGTATCCTAGGCAGAACGTTCATTTTGATTATGGAAGCTCGGGCTTGTAAGGAGTTAGGAAGGGACGACCATCTGTCTAGATCCTGGCGTATTTTATCATAAGTACCCGTGAAGTTGTACGTAGTTTGACTCAGCGTGGGGAATATCTCTATACCTAAGTATTTAAAATGTTCCACTATGGGGATATCAGCTGGTAGTCGCACCGCCTTGGCCAGCTCATTAAGAGGTAGGCAGGCTGATTTGTTCCAGTTAATCTTAAAGCCTGACAATTTACCAAAGTCGTCGATTATTCCCAATAATTTTGTGGCCGACCGGGAAGGGTCATCCATAAAAATCAGTAGGTCATCCGCATAGAGAGCGATTTTGTGTGGTGTATTATTGATCATTATGGGGACTGTTACGGACGGTGTCCTTATGTATGTATATAGAGGGAGTAATGTATCTTATGTTGTATATATAGGCATGTTTTGTTTGTTGTTGTCTTGTCTCCCTCTTGTGTCTACATATCCCACTCTCAGGTTCCCAGTTGCAGCAGCAGCTGGTCAATCAGCAACTCACCCCGGTGCAGCGGCAGCTGAGACTCGTTCTGCAATCAACATCCACTCTCCCTTCATATACCCTTTTTGTTTCAGTGTTAGTTAGCTCCCTGGTTCGTTTGGTCTGTGTTGGTGGTAACTATGTCTCTGTGCTTTTGTAGGTAGAGCTCTCTCCGTTTGTGTGGTAATAGAGCTGGTGAAGGCTCTGGCACTTTGTGCTGTTAGTTAGTTAGGAGACATCTTTTGTGTTCAGCCTTATTGTAGAACTGTGGCTTTTGGAGCATTATTGTATTTGTAGAGCTGTGTGCTTTTGAGTAAGAACTATTTGGTGAATAGTTCTTTATTGGAATCCTTGTGTCTTTTGGTGTTTGTAGTACATTTCTGTTTAACCTTAATCCTTTGTATATTTGTTTGTCACCGAGCCTATGGTGATTGTTTTCTTGTTATTAATCTTTTGTTTCGCACACAGGGACATTGAGGGCAGGAAGATACCCTGGGTCTACATTCTGCATCACGTAGGAGAACTACTGTTAAAGACACAAGCTTTAGAGTGAGCACCACCACCTGTACTTTGGGGCGTCCGCGCCTGTAAAGGGGGGGGTGGGTTTTTGTCTCCTTTTAATATTTGATTTGGTGCTCACTGGTAGGTCCTCTTTGCTCTCTGTGTTGCTGATCCTCATTTGTGAAATAAATATTATTATTTATTTCAATCTGTCTCTGGCGTTTTGTGTCACTGCACCCTCACCTATCCTGTCTGTGGCCTAGTGTTGCGTCTCCCCACGGGGGCACGTAACAGGGACGATGTCCTCCGATTGCCTAATAAATTGGGCCAATGGTTCGAGGGAAAGCACGAATAGTCCCGGGCTCAGAGGACAACCCTGTCTAGAAGATCTGGAGACTGGGAAAAGTGTGGAACAGTTTTTGCCTGTCAGTATCATTGCCGACGGCGAGGCATACAGGACTTTAATCATATGAATAAAATTCTTTCCAAGACCCATGACCTCAAGTACCTTCCACAGGTATGACCATTCTAGTCTGTCAAACGCCTTCATGGCATCCAAAGACAGAACAGTGGACGGAGCTGTATTGTCTTTACTGTTATCGACTACATGTAACAGCCTCCTAAGATTATCTGCAGCCAGGCGCCCCGGGATAAAACCAGTTTGATCGCAGTGTACCAATACCGTCATAAATCTCTGCAGGCGGCGGGCCAGCACCTTGGCAAACACTTTTAAATCGGCCCCGAGAAGACTCAAGGGCCTATAGCTACCACAATCATTGGGATCTTTGTCCTTCTTGAGAAGTAAAGAAATCAGCGCCATGTTGACATCTCTTGAGAACTCCCCTTGTTCGATAGCGTAATTGATCATATCAAGCATCAATGGGCCCAGTTGGTCCCAGAAAGCTAAATACACCTCGGGTGGAATACCATCCCAGCCTGGTGCCTTACCCCTCTGCATTACAGCAATCATCTCCCTTAGTTCCATAAGGGTGATCGGTTTCCCCAGTTCCTTAGCCTCTTCCTCAGAAATGTGGGGTATCTCAAGCCCGCCAATGAACGATTCAAATTTAGAGTCATCGAGATTAACCTCTGAGCTATATAACTGTGAGTAAAACTCTTTAAAAGTGTCGTTGATCTTTTTCGAATCAGTAGTGATTGTACCCTGTCGCGTCTTGATCGAGGGGATATCCGAGAAATGATCATTCGAGCGTATTTTCATTGCCAATAGATGGCTAGGCCTGGAGCCGTGAAAGTAGTAATTTTGCCTTGTCCTATGTATCAAGAACTCAGACTGTTGTTTAAGTATGGAGTTTATTTCCTTCTTGACTATCTTACGTTGTGTGTTTAGTCGTTCACTATAGTTAGTTTGCAAAGATGCGTATAGATCCGCATATAATGTTTCCAGTCCTTCTAGTTTTTTTGACCGGGATTTACGTAAGTTGGAGGCGAAAAGTGTGACATGACCCCTGATAAATCCGTTCAATGCGTTCCATAGGGTCATCGACCGTGCCAACATTGATCTGCAAGAATTCAGCTAGTTTACTCCTGAACTCAGAGCAGAAATCATCGTTCTTTAATAAGGTTGAGTTAAAACGCCACCTGGGAGCTCTCGTGGAGAGCCTGCCAAAGGTTGCCACAAGGAAAATCCCCTTGTGGTCCGAGAGAGCCAGGGGAACCAATGAGACGTCGAAATTATCAAACAAATTAGGGGATGCGAATGCATAGTCTATTCGAGAGAAGGTTTTGTGTCTGGCAGACAGGTGAGAGTAATCCTTGAGGGTGGGATTGGATAAGCGCCATAGGTCTGCGAGCCCAGTGTCCTGGGCCCACATCCTGAGGGCCTTAGAGGACCGTTTTTGGTCGCTTGTTTCAGAGGACCCGGACCTATCCAACTCCGCATCCCAGCACGCATTAAAATCGCCACCCACAATGAGAGCGTATCCAGTAAGTTCCAACATATTCTTTGTGATTGTATTATAGAACGCTGAATCAAATGTGTTAGGGGCATACAATGCTATTATTGCCATCTTCCTATGAGAGAACTTTTGCTATAGTAATCCTTCCCTCCGTGTCCGACCACACATCCAGGACTTTGATATCAAGGTTACGTCTTGTAACTATGACGACTCCTTTCGTCTTATTATCGGCTGAGGATGAGGAGATAACGTGATATTGTCGATTTGCTAGCCTTGACACATCACCCAACAATAAATGCGTCTCACTAAGAAGAGCAATGTCAATATTTCTTCTCTTCAATAACCAAAGGACACTGGCACGCTTGTGTGGGGTGTTGAGACCCCCAGCGTTCCAAATTAACATATTCAATTTATCCATGGTCGAGTTTGTCTAAATGCGTAGAGAACATACCAGTGCAGCCAGGCTCAGTACAGAGGCGCTGATCCAGGCGAGCCCAGACGGTCAATCCCAGGAGTTCAGAGGAGGAACAATTACACACATATAAGACAACAGTACATAAAACACATAAAAATACCACCCCAGTTACAACCCCCCCTCCTTCTACTCTAAACCCTAACCCACCCGTCCTATTATAAACCCTCCTATACCCACTCTCCAATCCCCTCCCTATGCCCCATCCACTAAGGATGGTCATCTTCCTATCATTTCCCACTGGAGTCATGGATCCAATAAGACGCTCTCCACTCCGACCCCCCTCTAGATAAACCCCTGATTAAACCCCCACTAGTCCAATAAACACAAATAATAATAAAAATTTAATTCAATAAAGATATCGGTCGAAAACCATCGTGAGCCTTGGCCCTAACCTGAGATAACTATAATGGAAAAAATAGCCATTATCATATAATAACTCAACATCAACCCTGCAACCATCTACTTCCGAGTCTGCGCATCAACGTCGCAATGTTATAGCACAAATGGATAAAGGAAAATTCAAAACAAAATTAAATTAAAGCATACCAGCAGATAGTCCAAGGCAGGATCGGATCACAGGAGGTAAATTGCGCAAACAGATGTCATTTAAACAACGACAATAATAAGAAAGGGAAAAAAGGGGGTTATGGTCAAAGTGCACACCTGTAACAGCCCCTCTGAACAGGCACAACGGTTGGAATGACATAACCTATGTAAGAATAGAATTAAACACATTCATTAACCCGGGGATGGTAATAAGCAATACCTGACACAACCTGTTATCATATATTGTATATATATTCAACCGATCTTCTCCTACCGGAGCCCAAAGCTCAAAACAGCCTGGATATAAAAATAAAAGCATACAAGAAGTTAGTTAAGGACCCGATCACTGTTGAATTGTGCGAACCGATGACACTTAAACAGCAACAACAACCAAAGTACGTAAATATTAACGGGTCTCGAATGTCACGGCGCAGACGATAGACGCAGCTCGCTAGCTAGCCCGAGGCTAGCGCGTAAGCTAGTGATGAATCCGGATAGCACGTTAGAGTCTGTTATGTACATTGTTCAGCTAGCTCGCTAGCTTCCAAAGAGGCGATACACAAGTACGACCATGAGGTCAGCATTAGCAAGTAACAGAAGTCATTGGGAAGCCCCGCTAGTTGGATGGGCAGTGTACAGTTAGCATGTCTGGGCATGACAGCAAGTATTTGTGAATAGTCGGCCCTATCAATGTATCCAGGCCCACATCGCCATGTCACTCACCCGACATAGATATCAAGCTACAGTCTCGGGTATCCCCTCGAGATATTCCTTCGCTTTAGCCAACGACCAAAATGAACGCCGACCATCGACCTTATCCAACACAGATAATTTCGCGGGAGCGAATAGCGTGGGCCTCAGGCCTAGTTTCCATAGCCTGGATAAGACCACTTTGTATTCGCCTCTCTGTGCTTGAACCTCCGGCGTAAAGTCTTTGAAAATGGCCACTTTGTGATCGCCAAGCCTTAGATTACCCCTTCTGGCACGAGCCGACCGCATGATGAGTTCCCTCTGCTGAAGCCTGTTCAGCTTGACAATGATGGGCCTCGGCTCCTTGTTCACCCCAGGAGTGGTCCTGCCCGCTCTGTAGGCCGATTCACATACGGGAGGGGTGGGGAGGACATCATTCCCCAGTATTTCTTGCAGCAATTCCGGCATGGTCTCAGAGAGACGGCCTTCCCCGTTGCCCTCCGGTACTCCAACAATCCTGATGTTGTAGCGTCTCTCCCGGGACTGTATTTCCACAATTACCGACTGTAGTTTGGCAACTTCAGCCTGCCTAGCCAGCAGGGAGGACTCCAGATCGGCCATCTTCTCGCCCTGTAATGAGACCTCCGTCGTTAGCTCGGCTAGTTCGTTAGCATTAGCCGAGGAGACAACGTACAGCGCCTCCATCTTGTCTATCAGCGGGACGACCGCCAACCTTATTTCCTCTGATATCTCTCGATGAAGGTTATCACAAAAATCCGCCAGCACTTTTCTTTGTGTTTCAGCGAAGCGTGTCTCAGATTCTGCATGGAGCTTGGTCATGACCGAGAGCACAGCTTCGCTTATCTCACCGACACCGGGCGATGGCGCGGCCAGGCCCGGCGGCAATTTGCTGGCTGGAGCGCTCATGGATCTGGTTTCCACCACCGACATTGCAGAAAGTCGAAAAAAGTCGACGACAGTAGTTGAAACACGACGACTTAACAAGCAGACAAAAAACAAATAAAAATAAAATAAAGACTAATGGGGAGAAACGTATATTCCGCACGGTAGAAGGGAGCTCACGTGAAACACGTCTACTCCATGATCGCCTAGCTCCGCCCCTCGCGGGGTTTTTTTTTTTCTCATTCATTTTCATTGAGTTCAATCCAAAAGGGTGAATTACCACCTGGGAGACGATAGGGGGCGCTTTTTTCACATCTGAGCGCCTGAGGTAGCTGAATTTCCAACGGTAGACTTGGTTGATGAAATATGATTTCAGATCGAAAAAAAAAAAAAAGAGAAAATACGAGAATTCTCGTGAGTGGGCATTCAACCCGCGGGGGGTAAACCAGAGAAATCTCGGGCGTGGCATGCAAAGTGTTAACAAAACTGAAAAAACAACACTTCCCCTTTAACTCATTCAGCGCCAGTTATTAGTCTTGGCCTTGTAGCTAACGTGCCAGGTTTCCATTACATATTTTCACTGTGCGTCACTATGTTTGGAGAGCTATATCTATATTCTATATTATAGCTATGGGGACAATACTATGGTCATTTGACAGTGACTTTCTTCCGTCCAAGATGCAAAAAAGAGATCATTTTCCCATGCATACGTTCGCACGTTATCCCGTGGTGAATATAAGTATAATTTGTGATCCGGGATAATTCCTGGGAAGCGAGTAATAGGGCGCAACGTGAATTCTACTATAAGCGTTTCTTGCCTGGACATGCTACTATTTTCCAAATCAAATGTAACAGTTTTTGTATGCTTTGATGGCCAGTAACGGCATTCGTGTTGAACACTACCTTACCTGTGGTCGGTGGTATTCCAAAAATAATATTCCAATTGTCTGATCACGACTTCCAGTATTGGTGTCCATCTGGTCCTGGACATAATTTGGCACAATTTATGGATCGAGTGTGCCAGATGCGTTTCCAAGTGGTCGGATGAAGCGACTTACTCGGCTCCGTCTAAATATAGCGCCCGGAGACATTTGAGTGTAACACAGAGTTAGATATAAGGTTTTAAAGGGTGGGCGACACTGCCATCTGGAAGGATGCGGCCGGTATTGCACTTTGGCGATCTCAAAATCCCTTCCTATGGCAACACAGAGTTCAATGGATGAATAATGAATAAAAATAGCGAATAAAAGAAAAAACAACCAAAACCCGAGATATCTCGGGTCTGGCGTCCAACGCATGGCGAGTTAACCCGAGATATCTCGGGTCTGGCAATTAAAGAGTTAAGGGCAAACGAAAACAACCCGTAGGCGATAAAAACAGAGTCCAGCAACGCAGTGTTCAAACTTCCCCTTTAACGGCAAACGAAAACAAACACATAGGCGATAAAAAAAAACAGAGTCCAGTAATGCAGTGTTCAAACGTCCCCTTTAACTCATTGGGCGCCATACCCGAGATAAGTCGGGTTATCTTGCCAACCGTTGAGTGCCTGATCCAGAGGCTGTCCTGTCGAACCAAGAAGACACAACGCGTGTTATGGGAGAAATACGCAATAGGCTGATGGACTTGTGTACTGTGATGTCGGATATCTGTGTGTCTACAACTAATCCAAAACAGGAGCAGAGTAGAAACAGTGTGTCTACAACTAATCCAAAACAGGAGCAGAGTAGAAACAGTACAGAATTATTATTATTATAATTTTTTAACACAGACAGTATAAAAGGACAAATGCTAAAGTTGATATCAACATCCCCTAAAAGTGCATATCATAGTAAAGTGCATAATGCATAGAGGCACAATTTACAGTAAAAGTAAAAATATAATCAAAGTGCATGATGCACAGACACACAAAAACAGCACTTCCACAACCTGACTAATAACACACCAAAACAAAATAAGATAATATACAAATCTAGCCTTTGGAGTTATTCAGGCTGCGCACCAGTGGCGTCGTTAGCCCTGGGCTTCCGGGGCTTTAGCCCCGGATGTTTTTCTCCTAGCCCCGGATCTAAAAAAAAAAAAAAAAAAAAATGTTTACCTTTCTTTTTTTTTTTTTACCTTTTTTTTTTTTTTTTTCAGCATCCCCATTGTCTGTGCTGAATGTTTGTTAGTGTTTGGTATTTTTTGTTGGTTTTTATGACTTTTAAACATCCATTTTTAGTAAGTAGTTTTCATTTGATCCTATAATTTTTTCATTCACCGATTTGTGGACTTTTTTTTTAGTGTCCTGAAAGGCGCCTTATAAATCAAATGCATTATTATTATTATTATTATTATTATTATTATTATTATTATTATTATTATTATTATTATTATTATTATTATTATTATTATTATTATTATTATTATTATTATTATTATTATTATTATTATTATTATTATTATTATTATTATTATTATTATTATTATTATTATTATTATTATTATTATTATTATTATTATTATTATTATTATTATTATTATTATTATTATTATTATTATTATTATTATTATTATTATTATTATTATTATCATCCAGGAGGGAAAAGACACTTTGGATAGTAGGGACTGCATCTCTGCCTGTCCTGACCAGGAAACACTTTGCAACTGTGATCTCCTCTGGCAATAGTTGGATATTGTAATGTGTGGCGAGGGGTTGCAGCAATTCCACTGAGAGAAACTGGTCTGAGGCTGGATAACATGCCTGTATCATGCCTCTCATAAGTTGTTATCCAACTCATGAGAACCTGCTCTCAAGCTCTTGCAGCATTCTGTCGACGACTGGATAGAACAGTCTCTGTCTCAGCTGATCTCCTGAGCTGAGGTCTGAGCTTGTGCCACAAGATGACTCAACTACATACTCGTCCATCCTTTTCTGCTTCCGCCTTTGGCTGGTAGTATGTTCCTCAATCCAAAGGCCATTACATATGGCCTTTGTCCTGTCATACATGTCCACTGCCATCTCTGAGGTGCGATAACCTTTGAGTGTGTCCTGCACTGTGCTTTTAAATAGTAGATATTGAAGATGTCTCTGAACGTCAGCAAAACAAAGGAGATGATTGTGGACTTCAGGAGGTCGGGGGTCAAGGACTACAGCCCCCTCAGCATCGACGGGGCACCGGTTGAGAGAGTCAACAGCTTCAAGTACCTCGGAGCCCACATATCCGAGGACTTGACATGGACCATACACATTAACAGTGTGGTGAAGAAGGCACGACAACGCCTGTGAGGTTTTGCCCGCTGCTCACTACCTTTTCTCTGTCTTCTTTAAGCCTACTGTTAGGAATTCCCTATTCTCTGTCTTCTTTAAGCCTACTGTTAGGAATTCCCTACTCACTCTCTCTAGCCCCCACCCTCTCGTTCCTTACCCTTAGTGGCCACACCTGTTTGATATTCTATTATCTCTCGCACCTGTGGTGGCAGGCTAATTAGTCCCCCTGTGGGCTTTAAATACCAGGGCGCTTCCCCTCGTTTTGGCGTGGGGTCGTGTTGTATACTTGCCGAGTCATATTCTCTAAACATCTAGACTCTTTCGGGAGATCCTCCGTCTGCCTATGCTGTTCCATTCTCCTGCGTCGAGATGTTTTGCTCCAGCCTTCGCCTGCTGTCGCCGTTGCCTGAGAGTGGGACTGGTCTGCGCTCCCTAGACTTCCACGGGAGGCATCCCAGTCATCCACTTCAGACCCCCCGCGCAGCTGTCGTCCTGACGCACATCCAGACCAGCGCAGACGCTCTCCAGTCCTCAGCGCGCTACGCGCATCTTCCAAGGACGCTCGAGCTTGGCACGCTCTCCAGACCAGCGCGCAACGCGCATCTTCCAAGAACCCTCGAGCTTGGACGCTCTCCAGTCCTCAGCGCGCAACGCGCATCTTCCAAGGACGCTCGAGCTTGGCACGCTCTCCAGACCAGCGCGCAACGCGCATCTTCCAAGAACCCTCGAGCTTGGCACGCTCTCCAGACCGGCGCGCAACGCGCATCTCCTAGACCTTCGAGCTTGGCACGCTCCCCAGACCAGCGCGCTGGAGCGCATCTTCCAGACCTTCGTGCTTGGCGCACTCCTCCTCGCAGACGCACCCCGAGGCGTCTCTCTGTTCCGACGCGCACACCAAGGTGTGGCGCGCACTCTGTTCCTCGGCTCCGACAGCGGCTACCCGGTGGACGACATCCTCGCCACCGCCACTGTTCCGACGCGCACACCAAGGTGTGGCGCGCACTCTGTTCCTCGGCTCCGACAGTGGCTACCCGGTGGACGACATCCTCGCCACCGCCACTGTTCCAGCTCCCTGTTCCGACGCGCACACCAAGGTGTGGCGCGCACTCTGTTCCTCGGCTCCGACAGTGGCTACCCGGTGGACGACATCCTCGCCACCGCCACTGTTCCAGCTCCCTGTTCCGACGCGCACACCAAGGTGTGGCGCGCACTCTGTTCCTCGGCTCCGACAGCGGCTACCCGGTGGACGATGCCCTCGTCACCGCCACTGTTCCAGCACTCTGTTCCTCGGCTCCGACAGCGGCTACCCGGTGGACGATGCCCTCGTCACCGCCACTGTTCCAGCACTCTCTCCCTCGGCTCGGACTGCCAGCCGCCCCGGTGGCGATGCCTTCGTTCCCGTTGCTGTCCCTGTACCATTACGCATGCGCCTGGGTGAGTTTTGATTGTGATGTCACTCACCCAGCGTAGTGCCCTTGCCCCCGTTCCCGCTGCTGTCCCCGTACCTTTACGCATACGTCCTGGGTGAGTTTTGATTGTGATGTCACTCACTCAGCGTAGTGCCCTTGCCCCCGTTCCCGCTGCTGTCCCCGTACCTTTACGCATACGTCCTGGGTGAGTTTTGATTGTGATGTCACTCACTCAGCGTAGTGCCCTTGCCCCCCGTTCCCGCTGCTGTTCCTGTACCTTTACGCATACGCCTGGGTGAGTTTTGATTGTGATGTCACTCTCCCAGCGTATTGCCTCTGTTAGTTAGTTTGGACATTTCTTCTCCCAGCGTATTGCCTCTGTTAGTTAGTTTGGACATTTCATCTCCCAGCGTAATGCCTCTGTTTTTGGTTCTCACTTAGAATAGTATTTTTGGACTTTACATCTCCCCCTGTGTGTTTGTCACACGAAGATATTATTACTTTGTTCACTTTGTTTTGGACTGTTCTGCACCTGCTCTGTTTTTTCCCCTTTTGTGCATTAACTATCTCCTCTGTCCTGCAGAGCGGCCCAGATGATTTCCACCAGTCCTCCCAGTTCCTCCCTGTTTCCCAGCCCGCCTCCGCGGGCCTCAGTCCCCTCAGTTCCCTAGTTCTCCCCTTTCTAGTTCCACCTAGTTCCTGTTCCCTAGTTCTCCCCTTTCTAGTTCCACCTAGTTCCTGGTCCCAAGTTCTCCCCTTCTAGTTCCACCTAGTTCCTTGTCCCTAGTTCCCCTAGTCCCCGTTTCTCCTGTTCCCTAGCTCTCCTAGTCCCTAGTCCTCTCTCCCTAGTTCTCCTTGTCCCTGGTTTACCTAGTCTCTAGTTCCTCTGTCCCAAGGCGTTCCCTTAACCTTTCCCTTAGTGTTCCCTTTTCCTGCCCGCCTCTTAAAGGCACCTTTCCTTCCCCTCATATTATATTCCTGTATTTGTGATTCTCCCTTAAAGGGACTGTGCCCTTTCCCTGTATTTCCCTGTTGTTCAATAAATATCCGTTTCTTGGCAAACCATCATACCTGTCTTGTGTTGTGCGATTGGGGTCGGTTACAAACCATAACAGTACGACCCCACCAAGTCTACGACCCCAGCCAGCACAGACTGTGTATGTTGTGTTTGCCTTTTTTTTTCTTGTCCCCTCTAGCTCCCCTGTTAGCCCAGTTTAGCTTCCCTGTTAGTCCTGTTTAGCTCCCTTGTTAGCCTGTTACTCCCCTGTTTAGCTTGTTAGTCTCCCCGGTTAGCTCCCCTGTTTTGCTTCCCGTTTTGCCCTGTTTGACCCCCCTGTAGCTAGCCATGCCCTGGCAGCTAACCCAGTCCCTCAGCAGAGCCCCTGTCTGCTAGCTTAGCCCCGGCTGCTAGCACAGCCTCTATGTTTATGCAGCCCTTGCTGCTGGCATAGGCCCTGTAGCTAGCCATGCCCTGGCGGCTAACCCAGTCCCTCAGCAGAGCCCCGGTCTGCTAGCTTGGCCCCGGCTGTTAGCACAGCCTCTATGTTAATGCAGCCTTGCAGCTGGCATGGGCCCTGTAGCTAGCCAGGCCCAAGCAGCTAACCCGGTCCCTCTGCATGGCCTCCACTTTTTTGTGTAGTTTATCCCACTGCTAGGACTGCCCTTTCAGCTAGCAAGGTCAGTTTTTCTCACACAGCTAGGACTGTCCTTCCAGCTAGCTTGTGCTCTCATGCTGGTCCAGCCCTGTCTGCCAGCCTAGCTCCGGCAGCTAGCGCAGCCTCTATGTTGATGTAGCAGTACAGCTAGCATAGGCCCTGTAGCTATCAGTGCCCTGGCAGCTACCCTTTCCCTCTGCTAGCCTGGCTCCGGCAGCTTGCGCAGCCTCTATGTTGATGTAGCAGTACAGCTAGCATAGGCCCTGTAGCTATCAGTGCCCTGGCAGCTAACCTTCCCTCTGCTAGCCCTTTCCCGGTGCTTCCATGGTTACCCCTTAGCTACCCTGCTTGCCCCTCGTTTCCTCTAGACCAGTTCCTCTAGACCAGTTCTCTAGACCAGTTCTCTAAACCAGTTCTCTAGACCCAGTTCCTCTAGACCAGTTCCTCTAGACTAGTTCTCTAGACCAGTTCTCTAAACCAGTTCTCTAGACCAGTTCTCTTGCCCAGTTCGCTAGACTAGTTCTCTAGACCCAGTTCCTCTTGACCAGTTCCCCCAGTTGCCCCTCTGCTACCCTAGTTACCCCTCGGCGACCCTGTTTCTTTTGCTAGCCCCACTCTTGTGGTTGGCTTCCCCTGCTGGCTTGGCCAGTACCTCTTGTTTTGCCCCCTGCCACTCTGTCTGTATTTGTTTTGGGTCGCCGGGTGGCTCCCGTTGGAGGGGGGGATACTGTGAGGTTTTGCCCGCTGCTCACTACCTTTTCTCTGTCTTCTTTAAGCCTACTGTTAGGAATTCCCTATTCTCTGTCTTCTTTAAGCCTACTGTTAGGAATTCCCTACTCACTCTCTCTAGCCCCCACCCTCTCGTTCCTTACCCTTAGTGGCCACACCTGTTTGATATTCTATTATCTCTCGCACCTGTGGTGGCAGGCTAATTAGTCCCCCTGTGGGCTTTAAATACCAGGGCGCTTCCCCTCGTTTTGGCGTGGGGTCGTGTTGTATACTTGCCGAGTCATATTCTCTAAACATCTAGACTCTTTCGGGAGATCCTCCGTCTGCCTATGCTGTTCCATTCTCCTGCGTCGAGATGTTTTGCTCCAGCCTTCGCCTGCTGTCGCCGTTGCCTGAGAGTGGGACTGGTCTGCGCTCCCTAGACTTCCACGGGAGGCATCCCAGTCATCCACTTCAGACCCCCCGCGCAGCTGTCGTCCTGACGCACATCCAGACCAGCGCAGACGCTCTCCAGTCCTCAGCGCGCTACGCGCATCTTCCAAGGACGCTCGAGCTTGGCACGCTCTCCAGACCAGCGCGCAACGCGCATCTTCCAAGAACCCTCGAGCTTGGACGCTCTCCAGTCCTCAGCGCGCAACGCGCATCTTCCAAGGACGCTCGAGCTTGGCACGCTCTCCAGACCAGCGCGCAACGCGCATCTTCCAAGAACCCTCGAGCTTGGCACGCTCTCCAGACCGGCGCGCAACGCGCATCTCCTAGACCTTCGAGCTTGGCACGCTCCCCAGACCAGCGCGCTGGAGCGCATCTTCCAGACCTTCGTGCTTGGCGCACTCCTCCTCGCAGACGCACCCCGAGGCGTCTCTCTGTTCCGACGCGCACACCAAGGTGTGGCGCGCACTCTGTTCCTCGGCTCCGACAGCGGCTACCCGGTGGACGACATCCTCGCCACCGCCACTGTTCCGACGCGCACACCAAGGTGTGGCGCGCACTCTGTTCCTCGGCTCCGACAGTGGCTACCCGGTGGACGACATCCTCGCCACCGCCACTGTTCCAGCTCCCTGTTCCGACGCGCACACCAAGGTGTGGCGCGCACTCTGTTCCTCGGCTCCGACAGTGGCTACCCGGTGGACGACATCCTCGCCACCGCCACTGTTCCAGCTCCCTGTTCCGACGCGCACACCAAGGTGTGGCGCGCACTCTGTTCCTCGGCTCCGACAGCGGCTACCCGGTGGACGATGCCCTCGTCACCGCCACTGTTCCAGCACTCTGTTCCTCGGCTCCGACAGCGGCTACCCGGTGGACGATGCCCTCATCACCGCCACTGTTCCAGCACTCTCTCCCTCGGCTCGGACTGCCAGCCGCCCCGGTGGCGATGCCTTCGTTCCCGTTGCTGTCCCTGTACCATTACGCATGCGCCTGGGTGAGTTTTGATTGTGATGTCACTCACCCAGCGTAGTGCCCTTGCCCCCGTTCCCGCTGCTGTCCCCGTACCTTTACGCATACGTCCTGGGTGAGTTTTGATTGTGATGTCACTCACTCAGCGTAGTGCCCTTGCCCCCGTTCCCGCTGCTGTCCCCGTACCTTTACGCATACGTCCTGGGTGAGTTTTGATTGTGATGTCACTCACTCAGCGTAGTGCCCTTGCCCCCCGTTCCCGCTGCTGTTCCTGTACCTTTACGCATACGCCTGGGTGAGTTTTGATTGTGATGTCACTCTCCCAGCGTATTGCCTCTGTTAGTTAGTTTGGACATTTCTTCTCCCAGCGTATTGCCTCTGTTAGTTAGTTTGGACATTTCATCTCCCAGCGTAATGCCTCTGTTTTTGGTTCTCACTTAGAATAGTATTTTTGGACTTTACATCTCCCCCTGTGTGTTTGTCACACGAAGATATTATTACTTTGTTCACTTTGTTTTGGACTGTTCTGCACCTGCTCTGTTTTTTCCCCTTTTGTGCATTAACTATCTCCTCTGTCCTGCAGAGCGGCCCAGATGATTTCCACCAGTCCTCCCAGTTCCTCCCTGTTTCCCAGCCCGCCTCCGCGGGCCTCAGTCCCCTCAGTTCCCTAGTTCTCCCCTTTCTAGTTCCACCTAGTTCCTGTTCCCTAGTTCTCCCCTTTCTAGTTCCACCTAGTTCCTGGTCCCAAGTTCTCCCCTTCTAGTTCCACCTAGTTCCTTGTCCCTAGTTCCCCTAGTCCCCGTTTCTCCTGTTCCCTAGCTCTCCTAGTCCCTAGTCCTCTCTCCCTAGTTCTCCTTGTCCCTGGTTTACCTAGTCTCTAGTTCCTCTGTCCCAAGGCGTTCCCTTAACCTTTCCCTTAGTGTTCCCTTTTCCTGCCCGCCTCTTAAAGGCACCTTTCCTTCCCCTCATATTATATTCCTGTATTTGTGATTCTCCCTTAAAGGGACTGTGCCCTTTCCCTGTATTTCCCTGTTGTTCAATAAATATCCGTTTCTTGGCAAACCATCATACCTGTCTTGTGTTGTGCGATTGGGGTCGGTTACAAACCATAACAACGCCTCTACTTCCTCAGGCGCCTAAGGAAGTTCCAAGTCAGCCAGAAGATCCTTAAGAACTTCTACTCATGTACAATAGAGAGCATCTTGACCGGCAACATCACCTCCTGGTTTGGGAATAGCACTGCAAAAGACCAAAGCAGACTACAAAGAGTGACACGTTCAGCCGAACGCACAATTGGAGGGGGGCTCCCCACCCTCCAGAACATTTACTACAAGCGTTGCAAGGGGAAGGCTAAGAGAATTATTAAGGACTCGAGCCACCCGAACAACTGCCTCTTTGAACTGCTGCCGTCAGGCAAGCGATACAGGAGTCTCAAGGCGAGCACAGAAAGACTCAGAAGTAGCTTCTATCCCCAGGCCATCAGGCTGCTAAACGAACAATGAATGAACACTACACAACAACAACCACCAAACACACATAGCACACACATCCACACGCACACACTCACTTTAAACAAACACACTGTAGCACCCACTACACACACTTTATAGCACACACCCACTTTAAACAAACACACTGTAGCACCCACTCCCCACACTTTATATTTATGGATGAAGGATTGCACTACAACTCGTACACCTTACTGTAAATTGTACCTAAAATTGTACCTCATCCCATTTCTGCTTTGCACTAGATAGTACTGTACATTAGTACACTGCATAGTATTGTGTATTGTATATTATATGGTAACTCAGAACATTGTACATATGTCTATACCGAACAACTGTGACCTCATTTTCTTCTTCTAAATTCATGCTATATTATGTTATTATGTTATTTGATACTATCTTGTCTAGCACAGTCTCTGGAGCGTAACAGTAAGAAGCATTTTGTATGAAAGTATTCTGTACTTCTGTATGACAACTATTAAAGAACTTGAACTTGAACTTGAACTTGAACTTGAACTTGAGATGTGCACTTTAACGCAGCAGCACCTGGAGCCATCCATGTCCAGTGTCCTATAATAAGCTTTAATCGAACCCTGGTTCATTTCCTCGGATAGTCCGGTTGGTTTGGGGTGGTGTGACAGCTCATTCACTCTTGCAAGTGAACCCTGCTGCGGTTCATTTGAGATGTGAATGCAAAGTGGACCAAAGGCAGGAAAAGACCCCAAAATCGAATCTTTTTTTTATGAGAAGACTGAAACATATGTATATAATGAAACACACAATACAGTTTTTTTTCGATTGCCTAAGCATGATTTTGAAAACGGGGCCTGGTGTTTCAAAACACACAATTAGCACAACCATACACACAATTATCAGAACACCTCAGATCCTTTGCTAAATTAAACACTTGTCAAAACCATACACTAATTTATAAAAACTACATTTTGTTACCATATGAAACACACGTTTCATATGAATGAATTCTGTTTGAACCAGTTACACACACTGCTGTGCTTAACCTAAAACACATTTAGCAATTCTACTTCTCAGTGATTAGAGTACTGTAAGTGAAGTACGCAGAGAATGTGCAAATATACAATAAATTCACCAAACACTACACAAGACCAATGCTGTAGACTGATGAAAATATAATTTATTTATCTACATATACCCAAATCAATGATGCAGACTGATGAAAAAAATAACATTTTCTCTCCATATACCCAAATCAATGATGCAGACTGATGAAAATATAAATTTTCTCTCCATATAACCAAATCAGTCAACATTTCAACATGGAGAATCACAACAATACATGTCCCCGTTTTCATGCTACTATGTGCATAACACTGTAAGCTCAGCAAATATCAGACAAACATAAAATACTGTATCCAGTACAGGTTAAAATTACAGTAAAACAAAAAAAATTGAAAACATTTAAACAGAAAATACTAGACATTATCTCTTTGCCTAGCTGGATCTGGCAAGACAATTTTTTGTTGTGATTCTCCATGTTGACTGATTTGGGAAAATGGGAGAAAATGTATATTTTCATCAGTCTGCATCATTGGTTGTCTTGTGTAGTGTTTGGTGAATGTATTGTATATTTTCACGTTCTCTGTGTACAGTACTTCACTCTCCTTCCATTTTGGTTGAAGACAGGTGAACTCACCTGCTGCATTTTTATAGTGCTTAAACCTGATTGGTGTATCTTGCGCACAGCACTGGGGAAGAAACTCTTAGTAAACCGAGAGGTAGAGCATGTCATAGAGCGGTAGCGTCTGGCTGGGTGACCAGAGGGGTCGTTGATAATGCCAGAGGCACGGGAAAGCAGCCTGGCACCATAGATCTCTTCTAGAGCTGGCAGACTAACCCCGATTGTCTTGCGTGCGTGCATATAATGTACTACTTTCATTGCATCTACGTTGCAGTCGATTCAGTGAAGAAAAAGCAGGCGACTCATGCCGTGTCATAAAGTGAAACAGCTGTAATGTTTTAAAATGTAATGCTGCCCATGTACTTTGCCTTCTTTTTAATCCTTGAAGTACTGAAATAGTTCGTCTTTCTGAAGCATCCATCTGGAAAAGGATTCAGGCTCATAAATCATAAAAGACCAGCACCATGGATTGGCAGACCGCTTTCTCTACCATACATGTGTTTCCTTTGTTAAAACAAATGGAGAATTGAGTGTGCATCAACATATAGAATTGCTCTCTCATACAAATACAGATGTTTCGAGTACAAGGCTCTGTGTTCCCAGAGAGAATGGTCACCTGTGAAAGCACTTATACCTTGCCTACCTGAGTCAGCTACTGAAATATATATATACACACATTATATATTATGGTACTGGCCTGCATGTCTGAGAGGACATGCCAATGCAAAATACAATTAAAGGAATATGCAGTTGTTTTACTTTTCATGGGTAATTTATAGGGATGTCCGATATTATCGGCCGATATTGGCATTAAAATGTAATATTGGAAATGATCGGTATCGGTTTTCAAAAAAGGCAAGCAAGTAAGAACAAATTCTTATTTTATTTATTGTCAAAAGTATGCATAATGTTGTGTTAATTCCACGACAAGAGATATGTAATGTTAATTACCTGAAATTATTCCGTTTTTGGGGGGGGGGGGGGGGGGGGGGGGACCCAAATATATCAGTATCGGTTGATATTGGTATCGGAAATTAAGAGTGGACAATATCGGTACAGTATATCGGATATCGGTAAAAAAGCCAATATCGAACATCCCTAGTAATTTCCTTCATTGCATTTCTTTATTTTACATTATCCAGGACTAGCCAGGCCTATAGAAATATAATACTGCATGTTGTTATATGTTGAGTGATTTCCTACACTGTCCTATAAAGTCCTACTGCCCTCCTGGTACCATGTGCTGATTGCTGACTATGTGTGAGTTGCCTTGTGCACATAATAGTAAATCACCAAATGCCTATTCCAGTTAATTCCTTGCATTTGGCAAATTAAACAAATATAATTTTGCTTCTGCTTCTTTATCCATTGTGTGACATTGTTATATGATTCAGGACAGGGTGCTTTTGACTAACACTACATATCAGTGGCGGACTGGGACACAAATTCAGCCCGGGACATTCAGACGCACCAGCCCACACACCGGCCCACGCACCGGCCCACGCACCGGGCCCCGAAAGAGCTAGTATAGGCTAGCTAGCCCTCATGAACCGGCAGACACCAACAGTAGAATATGCACTAGGCTACTGCACGCACCTGTCATGTTACTGTTGGTTCCTTCCACTTGAACTTCATCATCATTAGCAGCAGCAGCTACTCTAACGCCAGCCCTTCCTCTACTAAACATGTCTGTAATTTTAGAACATTGTTCTGCGTCTTTTACTAGCAATTTTAGTTTTTTAATTCTAGCTTTTTCAGCTCCACCCTTTATTTTTTTTGCGTTCTCCATTTCTGCGCTTCTAGGCCTACTCGTTGGGAGGAAACGTGAATCTCATTCACTGATGTCTCATGTCTCATTCAAGACTGGCTAACAAAAGCATGTCTTTCACTTAACACCAAGAAAACAGTGTGTATGATGTTCACAAAGTCACCAGTAGAGGTCACTCACTCTAATGTGTTTCTGGGAGAGGCGGAGCTGGACATTGTACATTAATTCAAGTATCTTGGGGTCACATTGGACTCTACATTGACCTTCAAAAAGTCATGTGAAGAAAGTGACAAACACAGTCAAGTTTAACATCGAAAACTTCAGGCAGATCAGGCCCTGCCTGCCAGTTAATGCTGCAAGGATGTTTCTGCATTTAATGATTTTATCACACATCGAGTACTGTTTTATCAACTGGTCTCTTTCATATGTCACTACTCTTACACCAATAGAATTACTCTACAAAAAAGCCATAAAAGTATTTGATAGGAAACCAATTTCATTTCATCACTGTAATGTTTTAGAAAAACATAACATGCTAAGTTTCGAGAATTTCCAAGTTTTCAAATATACTTGCTTCATGTACAAGGTTCTGCATGGACTTGCCCCTCCCCCATTGAATGAGTTCATCCAACAGAAAGCAGACACTGGCATTACCACCAGGGCCATCAGTAGAGGGGACTGTAAGGTGCCTTTTCGGTATACTACCTTTGCAAAAACTGTGTTCTCTGTTAAAGGTGGTAACTACTGGAATAGCCTACCAGTTGTGATTAGAGAGTGCCCTACATACTCCATGTTCAAGACCCATCTTAAACTGCATCTTAAGGCAAACCAGAACTGTGATAATTTTTTATCTGATTTAGTTTATGCAACTTGTTTATTGTTTTATTGCCGGCACACACACTGGCCCACACACCGGCCCACATAATGGCCCACACAACCGGCCCACACACCAGCCCACACACCGGCCCACACACGGCCCACACACCGGCCCACATTAGTGGCCCACACACTGGCCCACACACTGGCCCACACACTGGCCCACACACCGGCCCACACACTGGCCCACATACTGGCCCACACACCGGCCCACACACCGGCCCACATACTGGCCCACACACTGGCCCACACACCGGCCCACACACTGGCCCACATTAGTGGCCCGCACACCGACTCACACACTGGCCCACACACTGGCCCACACACTGGCCCACACACCGGCCCACATTAGTGGCCCAAACACTGGCCCACACACTGGCCCCCCCAAAAAAAAGTAAAAAAATTAAAAAAAATCTTTTTTCTTTTTTTTTGACCAGCCCACTTTGGTTCCGGCCCATCAGGATTCGTCCTGAACGTCCCGATGGCCAGTCCGCCACTGCTACATATCAAGGACTTGGGGTGTCAATAATGTGTGCAATAAAGGTTTACAGATATAATTTCCAGTCAGAACTACAGTATATTGTTCCTGCTGAGAGCATATTGATTCATTATGGTATGATGAAGACTTTATTCCAAACTCAAGGTCCATATTACACATATAAAAACAATACAAAAACAAGGACAACAGTTTGTAGCACTGGCGCTGCACATCAACATCATCACACATGTCATCAGTGATATTGTGACCCAAATATTGCACACTCTTCACCACATATAGAACGCAGTCAGACAACAAGAAGGAAGGAAACTTTTGCTTCTGGTCCTCCTTAGTTTTCACAATCATAACCTATATTAACTAGTCAAGGCTGTACAGAGAATATGTATTTAACACAGATCTATGGACATGATAATATTTTCCGATTACATGGAAATTCTGATAATGATCAAAGTTATTGCCTGAAACTATTGCTTTTTTCATATATTACTGTAATGTTGCCAAACGGCAACCTTTAACCTCTTATGCCAGAAATGTATTTCACGTCAATAGATCAATACAGTCTGTATTAAGTGATGTTGTGTTTGTTCAAACAGCAGTCAAAGTGTAGATTTTCAGCACTACGTTTGTTTAGAAATGATTTTAAGTAGGGATGCTCGATATTGGCTTTTTTACCGATACCGATATTCCGATATTGTCCAACTCTTAATTTCCGATACCGATATCAACCGATATCAACCGATACCGATATATGCAGGGTTTCCCCCCCCCAAAAAACTGAATAATTTCAGGTAACTAATAATTTCACTGGATATATATATAACAAATATTGTTATTGTTTTTTTTTTTTTTTAAACCGATACCGATATTTTCCGATATCACATTTTACTGCCGATATCGGCCGATAATATCGGTCGGCCGATAATATCGGACATCCCTAATTTTAAGTGTTATTAACGAAATATGAGCTTATATAAATCTCTGCGCATTTACCAGTGCACGTGAGCGGCGCGGTGCGTGAGCGGCGCGGGGAGCGGAGCGGGCGGTTTTGACGTGAGCGAGGAGTGGGTTTTAAAATGGGTCGGCGCGACGTCCGGAGCGAGAGTTCTCCGCTCCAATCCACTCCAGGCCGCTCACAGTGGTTTAACATTGATGTAATATACATGTAGTACAATGCCAAAGCAACAGATGGCGATGTACAAACATGAAGGCCATTTTCAACCAATGAGAAGGGTGAACCTGTGATATCCTGTTCAGGCTTTGTCACTCACATCCTGTTAGAAAAAGTTTTGACGCCATTGTTGTTGTCGTTAGCTTAACGTTAATGGCAGTGACCATAGCATTGTGGCTAGGCTAGCTATCATCGCTTAATAGAGCTAGTGAATGGATAAACAACGTTATTTAACATTGCAGAATGGGTACAATTACAATGCGGCTCAATACAAACAATTCTTAAGGGGCCCAGGGGGTGTAGCCTGTTGTAGTTTGAGCTAATTTACACCATGCTCAAAAAAAAATAAAAGATCTGCCGAGCGATGTGGCGCGGGGAGCGGGGAGCGCTCTATTCAAGGTGAGCGGTGAGCGACTTGGGGGCGGGGTCAACATGAGCGATTAGCGGAGCGGACCAAGCTTTAAAGAGCGAGGAGCGGATTTCTCGCCCGCGCCGATCTGCTCACGTGGCCTGTGCGCATTACACCGGTAAACTGACAATTTAGACACGAGGACAGGAATCCATCATGAAATCGGTGTAGTCCTAAGAACGAGGAGACCCAGGGCATTCGATGGACATCTACATTTCATAAAACTACACTACCCAGCTCACACCAGCCGCAGACAAACAAAGGCAAACTTTTTTTCTTTTTTAAATTTTTTACAAATATTGGACCTCATTCTCGAACGGACTTACGAGAAAGTTACCAAGACATTTCTTTGTAACTCAATTTACAAACTTTTTTGGCATTCTTGTACGGCTTCTTTTTGTAAATTTGTTTGTAGCTACGAACAGGATTTACGAACTCGAAAAGGCAGTCGTAAGTGGGACAGACCGGTGAGATCATTAACAATTATGTCTAAAGGCCCTCCCATAGTCGAGCAGACTGTACACAGAGCAGACTCCGCAGAGGTCCGTGCGGACTCTTTGAGCTTTGATATCAGCGGACAGCAGACCCACAGCAGAGTCCAAGTGCGAAGCTCCTATTTTCTGACGCGCGGACATCCGCGCGTCAGACATAACATAGAATGTTATCTCCGTTTCCAATATTTTGAAATAAAACTGGTGCTTTTATTTCATGCAATGCGTGTTTGTCATTTCAGCACCACGCGCTGTCCACCTCAAGCCTATACATCGCTGCCTATATACCTGTTATTCAAGTGCGTAAAACTGCCCGTTTTATTATCGAAATATTGGAAACAGAGATAACATACTCTTTATTTTGACATCGGATGACGACGACATGACAGAAGTTGAACAGCGTGGGGACAATTGTGTAAACTGGCGCGTGACATGTAGGAAATTGGTCCGCTCGACTATGAAAGCTCAAAGAGTCCAGTGGACCTCCGCTGAGTCCAGTCCGCTCAACTATGGGAGGGCCTTTACATTTATAGTCATGACTCAACGAACAATGTCGGAAAATAAATAAATAAATAAATAAATAAGAACTAAACCCAATCGCCACGGATATAGCTAATGTATAGTGGAATCAACTGTATTAATATGTCATATACCGTCTTGTTCTCTATGGTATTATTTATTGTTGGTTTTATTTATTTATATTGCTTATTTACTGTATATTACATCATAAGAGCCAGTGTAGAAACTGCTTAGTGAGGCAGCTGCGCTCAGCGCACACACACACACACACACACACACACACACACACACACACACACACACACACACACACACACACACACACACACACACACACACACACACACACACACACACACACACACACACACACACACACACACACACACACACACACACACACACACACACACACACACACCTCAGTTGGTTACAACTGGAAAAGGGTTTGATACAATTACCACTCCTGTAGACTGCATACGACATGAGCTGAGTCACTGGAGGATGTCTTCTGATGGCAGGGAAACCGTTCTGTTTATAATGTTCTAAATAATGCGTGTAACTGCTTGATCACTGAGCTTGTGCGTATGTTCCAGTCTGTTCGGGTGTGCGTGTATTCCAGTCTGTTGTGTGTGGGATAGTGTGTGTGTGCGTGTTAATGGACACCAGCCGGTCGCCCTCAAATCCTGGGCCTGCCTGGACAACGGCACCACGTCTTCTTCAATCCAGAACGAATGTACAATTCAGTCTAGGCACCACGTCTTCTTCAATTCAGTCTTTGCTGAGGTCGTCTTTCATCTTCTGTACTCGATACGATATGAACATCAACGAACACGAACGCAATAACGCACTCACTGGTATTTACTGCGCGTGCCGTTCAAGGCGCGAAGCTACATTTCACGTTAACACTTCACGTACTGACCGCAGGTCTCGGCGGTAGCTACTGACTTTTAGCTTATTAAAAGTCCATCAAAACTCTCACAGAATATTCATCTGCTTCTTTCTTCAACAATGTCATTCACTTTCTTGAAACTCACAGCACTGACGAAGCCTCTTTCGCTTTCAGTCTAATGTTACTTTTCAGAAACGAATGCCACCATTGTCGCAGTTAGCATGATATTCTCTCAGACACGAGGGTACTTGTCGCATAAAACTCACGTTGCGATAACAATGCGACCACACACGGTTATTAAACTGTCCGTTCTAATGTCTGTTACTTCTTTTTAGAAGTTGTGTTGGCTTAACGTCAACTTCTAGTAGTTTCGTGAAGAGACGGTATTCTCTGTGCCTCTCTCATGGACGACGTCTTTTCCAACTTGCCTGGACATGCCCGTCACTGTGGGACTCCACTCAGGTACTCCATTCTGATAGGCTGGTTCTGAAAACTCCCGCCCCGCTCGTGATAGGACCATGTACCTGTTCATAATGATTCCACTATGTGTAGAAATACATCTATTTGCATCCCCTAAATGTAATTTAATTTTGATCAGTCTCAAATAGCTTTTGCGCTATGGAGTGCGCCCGCGCTTGCGTGTGTGTGTATGTATGTACATTTTGTGTGTATGTGTGTACACATTGGGTCTCATTCCCGAACGAAGTTACGACAAAAAATGTCGTCTTAGCCAGATTTCTGCCCATTTAAGACATATTAGGGCTGGGAGTGGGAGTCCCCAAATTTTCCTGAGATCAGATTTGATCGTGGCTGAGAGCAGATTTAAGAGTGCTGAGGAGCACTCTTAAATCTGCTCTCAGCCACGATCAAATCTCATGATTGATTGACTAATTTAAAATTTCATTATAACTTGACAGACTGTGTTCTCATAGTGATTCCTTCACGTCAACGCTACAGGCCTCCTTGGAATTAATTACTTAATCATAATTAAAATAAATATGACAATATTTGTACGATAAGAAATTACGCATTTGATGTCGGAAAAATAAATAATATGGATTCATCTGATCGCAGGGCAGCTGCTTAACCATATCTGAACCAGCTATTTTGGACAAATGTATAATTACTTTAATTACTCAGATATTCAAACACAATTATGCAATTATTGTGAAATGATTGAAAATAATAATTATTTAATGCCTTCTGTGGAATTTGTATTTCTTATTTGTTACACATCTGTTAATGATTAATTATATACATTTGAAAGAATGCAGGTCAACATGCAATGTATCCCATTGATTGGTATACAATGGGACAGACCTTTGTTTGATTGATTGATTGAAAACTTTATTAACAGATTGCAGAATGGGTACAGTACAGTACAGCTCAATTACATAAGGGGATGCAGACCAGAGAAAGAATTTTGTCTTGTTTACATCAGGGTCCCCCATTTTCAATTCATCATAACATATATGACACACACGACACAGATAGACAGTACTGCTACATCTATACATTTATGACATACCAGATTTGCAAATACAATACTGTTTGTGATACAAAAAGAGTCCAGAAAAGAGAGTACATTTGACGTAGAAACTGTTGGAGGAGGTTGGGTAGGAGGGGTGGGTGGGCTGATAGACTTACACTGTACAAGCAAAACTGTACATTGGAATATTGACAAAACCATACTTGGTAATTTACTGTACATTGGAGGGGGTTGATATAGCTATAAACCTGCATTCCTTCGAATATATCATTAATCAATTAAACTTATATTGAAATACACTATATAGCCTATACACCAACACTGAAATGACAGTGGATAAATAAATAAGACCTAAAGCTAATCGGTGGAAATAGACTGCATTAATATTCCATAACAAGTCTTGTGTGCGCCTACGAATGAACAGTAGCCTATAGGCTTAATTATGGAATAATAAGCTACTGCGTTCATTCATTACGCCTGCCGTAGGCTATATATATTATATTTAATTCATTCATTCATATACAGTACTGCGCGCGCGCACGTGTGTGTGTGTGCGCGGTGCGCGAGCTGTATATGATGCCAATACATTAATCTAATCTAGTTTTGATGGCGCGCAAGCGTGATTACGAAACCTAGCCGCATTTCTCGGAGACGCTCTCTGATTGGCACTGACTGATCGCAAGACTCGCAAAGCACTTCCGCCATTCCATTTGCACACAGCTGCGTCACTAGTTGCCTTATAAGGAGCTCTGGAGGCGTTGTTTTGTATGCAAATGATCTGAACGGGAACGCACTTTCGAGTTTAAGACAGAATGCCATTCTCCAAGCAGATATCAGATCATATAATTTGTGCGACCTTTTCAGCCACTTAAGACATATTACCAGCACGTTCAGGACTCCGAGTGAACTTGTCATTGATTATGTCTCAGTGGTTCCAAGATAAGTCTTCCAGAATATATCTTTGAAACATTTTCGGGAATGAGACCCATTAAATGTGTATGCATGTTTTCCTATTGCAAGGTTTTAGTGAGTTTTTCCTTACCTTCACGTGGGGTATGTCTGGGAGTGTTGCATTTATTTGATTTATTTGAAATTGTTTGGACTTTATTGTGTTTTTGTGTTCTTGATTTATTGTGATGTTTCTTCTTGACTTGTCCGGCCCATGGGGACATTAACGTGTGTTGTCGGGCCTTACAAATACATTTGATTTGATTTACAGTATCCTCACAATATCCTGCATCAGCTGCTGCATCGTTAATAAGCTATAGATTTATATGGAATTTGTTATTTGTTAGTATATTCCACTATATCCGCACAATTTGTTTCAGTTCCTATTTATTTAGTCATTTGCAGTGTGTGTGTAATGCTCACAATGCCTCATTGAGTCATGACTATAAATTCAAAACGTAATTATTAATGATATAAATATTTTCGTATTTATTATTATTATTTTTATAATTATTTAATTCTGTAGAATCAACTATCCCAAATGAAGCCTTTTGCCAGTTTCGTATGTTACTATTGCACTTTTTTTTTGCACTATTACTGTTTCATTTGCACTCTGGTTGGATACCAAATTTATTTTTGTTGTATTGTAATTACATTTTAATCTAATCTAATCTAATCTAATTTTGTTCAGTCGCAAATTGCTTTCGTGTTACATGTCGAATACTTCCCCCCATAAGGGTCAACAAGAAAGCAGATGCAATGGATAGCCTCTCCTTATAAGGAGCTGGTGGGGCGTTTCTGTATGCAAATGAAGGTGTACGAGAACACGCTTCCAGTTTAGGAATGAGTGACGTTCTTCATTAATGCGAACCCAGCTGCGATGATTTTGGTCACTTAAGACCGTTCGACGAGTTCAGGAATCCGGAGGAGGATTTTCATAAATTTGTTATTACAAACTTTTTACGAAGATACTTACAAACATGTTCGAGAATGAGGTCCATTGGCGTGAATGTTTCAAGTTCAAGTTCAAGTTTCTTTAATAGTTGTCATACAGAAGTACAGAATACTTTTATACAAAATGCTTCTTTCTGTTACGCTCCAGAGACTGCTAGACAAGATAAGTATGAAATAAAATAGTATAGCATGTAAAAATAGAAGTAAAAATAGAAGTCACGTACGTAGACACAGTGTTCAGTATATACATATGTACAATTCGTTCGATGCATGTAACTGCCCCCCGGCATGGTGATGAAATAAAGATGCGGTTATGTTTCGTACAGGTGCTTTTATTTATTTCCTTTTTTCTTTTGCATTTTAGCATAGCAGCACTGTAGCTTTTCTTTTGCAGTCGTCGTTGCACACCGTGGTTGTACAGGTTGTGACGGTTGCACCGTTTGCCCCGTTTGCACCGTGAAAACTATGACAGTCAAAACACAAACATACACAATTAGTTATATTGTTCACAGAACCACAACAAAGCACCTAATGCGTTCAAACAAACATTTGAATTTAATGATATCAAGGGTGAACTCGTCTTCCATAATAAAAGGGCATTTAAGGAAACTAATAATAATAAGTAACGTTACTTGTTCGGCAGCAGGTGCTTTTGATTAGAACCTAATCAGTCAGTGCACCACTTTACATGTCTACCACACGCAAAATATAGACCTCTTCAATAATAATAATACATTTTAGTGTTCAACGTACCTTATTCCGCTTTACCAAGGGGTGTTAATTACTGAAGTAAGGTCCTTGTACTCTATATAGTTCGCTGTCTGCTCCGACGTTGTCTCTGGGTTACTTCCTGTATTAGTTACAAACAGGATGCTGTGACCTTTATACTATAGAAAAGACGAGCTCTGCCCCCATGGGGACACTAAAGGAAAATGCACAAGCGGCACTGAAATATTAACCCAAGGTTTCTTAAATAGAAAGCTCAATATTCTGAGCTAATAAAGAAAAGTTGATCATCTAGACCAATGTAAATTAAAGCTTACTGATAATAAAGATGATAGGCATCTTTACCCTTGGCGGTCAGTTACACTCCCACCAAATCCTGCTATGACGGATAAGCACAATTTAGAAACAATTAATTAGTCATACAGGATTTCTTTTTAGATTTCACATAACAGATCAAATAGTACAACTCAAGTGTCTCTATACTAATTACTCTCGAGAAGGAGTACCACTTTCTGGATCGGTCGCTCGAGGACTGAAGGTCTGGTAGAGTGATCTTTTCGCTCCCCAGTCTGTATTTTTACTCGACGTACTAGACTGTCACTCTCGTGAGTGGCTTCGACAACTCGACCTAGTTGCCACTGGCTTCTTGGCAGGTTACTGTCCTTGAGGATGACTATGTCGCTCACCTTGAGGTTACGCCGTGGTACGTGCCACTTCTGACGTGTGGAAATGTTCAGGAGGTATTCCTTCTTCCAGCGGCTCCAGAATTGTTCGATTAGGTACTGGACTCTGCGCCATCTCTTGGTTGCGTACATGTCTCCCAGGGGGTGGAAGAGCGATTTTAGACTTCATCATGACGAGGTGGTTTGGTGTTAAGGGTTCTAGGGCCATGGGGTTGTTGATACCATCTACTGTCAGTGGTCGGCTGTTTACAATAGCTGTAGCTTCATAGAAGAGTGTTCTAAGGGAGGCGTCATCAAGTCTGCCTGGACACAGAGCGATAGTGGCGTTCAGCACATTTCTCACGGTCCTGATTTGACGTTCCCAGACACCACCTGCATGGCTGGCGGATGGAGCGTTGAAGACGAATTCACACTGTTTCTCTGCTAGAAAGATCTCCAGCAACTTGGCGTCACATTGTTTGAGTGCTTCTTTGAACTGGTTTCTAGCTCCCACGAAGTTAGTACCGTGGTCGCAATGAAGTTGCCGAACAGCTCCTCTGAGGCTGATGAAGCATCTCAAGGCGTTAATGAATGAGTCTGTTGATAAGTCTTCAAGCATCTCGATGTGGACAGCTCGTGAAGCCAGGCAAGTTAGTATCAGGCCATACCTTTTGTACTCCTTCCGTGCCTTTTTAATCAGGAAAGGGCCGAAGCAGTCCATGCCACTGTATGAGAAAGGCGGTGAGTCTTCCACACGCTCTTTAGGGAGTTCAGCCATTTGCTGCTCTTCAGTAGGTCGTCGGAGTTTCCTGCATCGTACACAGTTGTGAATCAGCTTGGCTACTAATTTGCTCCCACCAATGACCCAGAATCCATTTGCTCTCAGTTCCATTTGAGTTTGACTTCTGCCTTGGTGACAAACTTGGGCGTGGTGATGAGCCGTAATTAGCTTGGTGATAGGGCTGTCTTTTGGCAAAATGATGGGATGTTTCATTTCTTGACTGAGGGATGAGTGTCTCAATCTTCCACCCACACAGAGAAGTTCTCGATGCAGAATTGGATCAAGGGAATGAAGAGCACTTAAACTTGGAAGAGCATCTACTTCCTGGCATCTCTTAATTTCCTGAGAGAAGGACTGTCTGGTGTGGCTTCTGCAGATCCACGAGGCACACAGACAGAGCGTGCATGAAGAAACGCGACCAGGGCGCGCAATACGCGCATGGACAAGATGGCGGCCATGGACAAGATGGCGGCAATGGTCAGTGTTAGATGAATCGAGGCGACGCCCGGAGAGTAGCGGGACAAGAGGGCTTCATCCCCAGGGCGCAGACAGCGTACGTCACCAGGCCAACGCAGCTGCAGCAGGCCCAAAGGAAGGGACTGATCGTGGACACAGGTGCGTTGTCCCACGTCATCAATGACAGGAGTCGGTTCAAGAACTTTGACAACACTTTCCGCCCGGAGAGACACAGCATGGAGCTGGCAGACGGGAAGCGCACCTACGGGTTGGCGCAAGAGAAAGGAGACGCACAGGTATGCCTCACGGACAGGTGCCGGCGTACAGTGACAGTACAGGTACGCTCTCTACGTACCATCGTTCCCACAAGGACTATTCTCTGTAATAGCTGCTACTACAAACGGTGCCAGTGTGTTCTTCATTGAAGGTAAAACATTTCTTGTAGAGCCCAACGGTACGCGATTTAACATAGAGGTGTACCAGAGAATGTATTACCTGCAAACAGAGTGTAATGACAATGATATGTGTAAAGTGACTGTCAGTCACGACACGATATTCAGACATGGCATGAGATTATGGGTCATTGTAATTACGAGGATTTACTGAAACTGCAAGCAGTGACAGAAGGCATGCACATTGAAGGTGAAAAGTGTAGACCTGACAAAGAATGTGTAGTGTGCATAAAGGGGAAGTTTGCTCAATCGAGAAACAGAAATCCCACAGAAAAAGTAAAGGTACCACTTGCGTTAGTTCACACAGATCTTGCCGGTCCAGTAAGAAACGAGTCCATAGGAGGCTTTAGATATGTACAGTCTTTTACAGATGTGTGCACAGGGGCAGTGTTTGTTTACTATCTCAAAGCAAAGAGTGACTCCAGGCCACAGAAAAATTCCTGGCAGACATAATAATAATAATAATAACTTTATTTGTATAGCACTTTTCATACAGAGGTTGCAGTTCAAAGTGCTTCACAACAGTAAAAAATACAGGCATAAGCGAGCATAAAAAGATAGACAGGTAGAATCACAGTGTTTCACATTAGGATCTAGCATCCCAATAGGCTCTCCGCTTACAGTTTTCAGTAACACAAATAGTAAAAATAGTTTAAAATGATTCAGTTTAAAAATAGTAAAATAAAAATAAAATAAAATAAAAATTATAAAATAGAACGGACATAAAAATACAGGTATGAGCGAGCATAGCAAGATATGGCAAGTGACAACAATGCATAAAGTTTACAGACAATCCATGCTGATTGATCTGCCATAAGCAAGTGAAAATTTACAGACAATCCATGCTGATTGATCTGCCATAAGCAAGTGAAGATTACAGTCTGTTCTAACAAACCAAACTGCCATGTATTAAAGTTTACAGACAATCCATGCTGATTGATCTGCCATAAGCATAAGATTACAGTCTGTTCTAACAAACCAAACTGCCATGTATTAAAGTTTACAGACAATCCATGTGATTGATCTGCCATAAGCTACAGCCAGGACACAGTTAACCTGGTTCTACTAACAGCCAGGACACAGTTAACCTGGTTCTACTACAGCCAGGACACAGTTAACCTGGTTCTACAACAGCCAGGACACAGTTAACCTGGTTCTACTACAGCCAGGACACAGTTAACCTGGTTCTACAATGCTACAGCCAGGACACAGTTAACCTGGTTCTACTAACAGCCAGGACACAGTTAACCTGGTTCTACTACAGCCAGGACACAGTTAACCTGGTTCTACTAACAGCATAGTGTTTCACATTAGGATCTAGCATCCTAATAGGCTCTCTATTCAGTAATTAAAAAGTGCACTAACCGACGGACATAAAAAAAAAATGCAGGCATGAGCGAGCATAGCAAATAATAAGAATAGTTTAAAATGATTCAGTTTAAAAATAGTCATCAGTAAGAAGTAAAAAGTGCAATAACCGACACATGAATTTGATAGGCAGTGTAAAAGAGTAGGCAGGGTAAGAATAAATACAAGTTGTGTCAGGATATCCCTGATGTTTCCTCTTGCCACTAGGTGGTAGCAGATATCTATCAGTGAAATGCCTGAGCAAAGAGATAGGTTTTAAGCTGTCTTTTAAAGATGTCTAGCGAGTTGGCTTCCCTGATGTTTTGGGGTAGTTTGTTCCATAGTTTTGGGGCATAGTTGATAAAGGCTGCATTACCGATCCTCTTTTGACTGCTTTTGGGAGCCTCTAGTAGTCCAGCAGCTGATGATCGCAGTGTTCTTGCTGGTGTGTAATTTATTAGAGTGTTGGCGATGTAGCTAGGTCCCTGTCCATTTAGAGCTTTGTATGTAAGGAGAAGGACCTTAAAGTCAATTCTAAATGTTACAGGAAGCCAGTGTAAAGCGGCTAAGACTGGACTAATGTGCTCTCTCCTTTTGGTTCTAGTTAGCAGTCGGGCTGCAGAGTTTTGGATTAGCTGAAGCCTCTCTGTGGTTTTCTTAGGGAGACCTGTGAAAAGTGCATTACAGTAGTCTAACCGGCTAGATATGAATGCATGAATTAGCTTCTCAGCATCGTTCTGATTAATAAATGGTCGTACTTTTGCTATATTTCTGAGATGGAAGAACGATGTTTTCGTCACTTTGCTAATATGAGAATTGAAGTTCAGTTCTGAATCTATGACAACCCCAAGACTAGTGACCTCAGATTTGATCCAAGGGGTTAGTCCCCCCAGGTTCTTTATTAATGTTTCTTTTTTAGTTTTGGAGCCGATAATTAGAATTTCAGTTTTGTTCTCGTTTAGTTTCAGGAAGTTCTTACTCATCCATTGATTTATTGCCAGTAAGCAGTCTGTAATGGAGCTAATCGCTGTATCATTTGGTTCAGCAGATATGTATAGTTGTGTATCATCCGCATAGCTATGGAAATCTACATTATGTTCTCTGATGATATCACCCAGCGGTAACATGTAAAGGGAGAAGAGTAAAGGACCTAAGCAACTCCCTTGTGCAACTCCATAGTTGTTGTCGTATATATCAGACATGTGATCTCCTAGTTTAACATAGAATTTCCTCCCTCTGATGTATGTTTTAAACCAGCCTAGCACATGGTCTGAGAAACCGACACGGTTTTCCAGACGATCGATTAGAATATCGTGATCGATTGTATCAAATGCTGCACTGAGATCTAACAGGATAAGGATGGAGATCTTATTCTCGTCAGAGTTTAGTCTGAGGTCACTGATTATTTTGGTGAGGGCAGTTTCAGTGCTATGATATTTTCTGAATCCTGACTGAAATTCTTCTAAGATGTTGTTTTCTTCAAGAAAGGAATTTATTTGAACTGAAACTATCTTTTCAAGTACTTTACTAATGAATGGTAGGTTGGATATTGGACGATAATTTGCCATTTCATTACTATCCAAGTTAGTTAGTTAGTTAGTGTTTATGATATCTAGCACAGGGCTTGAAACACTATTAAATACCCGTTTGAAGAAAGCTGTAGGTATAGGGTCAATGTCTGAGGTGGAGGAGTTACATTCTGAGACAGTTTTGCAGAGTACATCTAATGTGATGCATGTGAAACTTCTCATGGTTACATTGCACGGTTTGCCGCAATCAACTTTATTTCCATCATGAGTAATGCTGGCCCTGATCAAGGTTATTTTGTTGTTAAAGAATAGTGCAAGTTCTTCACACTTAACCGTTGATGACTGAGGAGGTGTAGGGGCAGTGTTGAGTAGTACATTAATAGTGGAAAAGAGGATTCTGGAGTTTCCAGCATTTTCTGTAATGATTTTAGAGAAGTAATCTTTCCTTGCTAAGCGGATGGTTTTATTATAAGCAGTTAAAGCATCTTTGTATATATCACAGCATATGGTGGTTTTTGTTTTTCTCCATTTTCGCTCCGCTGCACGACATTTCCTTTTTTCTTCGTTGACCGTATTATAGTTTAACCAGGGCGAGGCTCTAGTTTTCTTCTTTTTCGTTTTTAATGGGGCGACAGAATTTAATATAGATGACATTGCATCATTGAGATTTTCTACCATTTCATTTAGAGAGCTGTCATGATTGTTTGCAGGTTCATGTAGTCTGATAAGATCAATGAACTTTGATTCAGCTTTGTCGTTTAGGAGCCTCTTTTTAACTATGATTTATTTTTTTGTTTTAGTAAGGGTTATTTGAGTATCAAAAAATATACAGTGATGGTCGGAGAGAGGTAATTCAGTTATTGAGATATTTGTTATGCTTAGCCCAGTTGTTGTTATAACTAAGTCTAGTGTATTCCCAAGCCGGTGAGTTGCATTTGTTATATGCTGTATTAGGTCAAAGCTATCCAGTAGATTTTTTAGTTCCATAGTTTTGGAGTCTGTTTTCTTATTAAAATTGATGTTCAGGTCTCCATTTAGGATCACCTTATCATATCCGGTAACACATAGTGAGATCAGTTCAGAGAGCTCCTGTATAAATACTGGTGAGTGTCTAGGCGGGCGGTAGCCCCTCATGGTAACGTAAGATGCTTGAGGTCCGACAACGGAACCGAGTTCACAAACAGAGAGTTCCAATCACTGTTGAGAAGGAACAAGATAAGACACGAGACGTCATGTCTATATTCCCCACACCAGAACGGAGTGGCAGAGAGGGAATGGCGCACTCTTTTCGAAATGGCTAGATGTAAGCTAGTAGACAGTAACTTACCTAAGAGTCTATGGCACTATGCGGTGCAAGAAGCCGCTTACACCAGAAACAAGTGCTTTAATAAGAACACGGGCACCACCCCGTATACAGCACTGATAGGAAAGAAGTGTAATCTAGCTAGAATGCACAAATTTGGATCAGTGTGTTATGGGTACCTGCAGGACAAAGGAAAGCTCGAGTCCAGATGTGAAAAAGGACTCTTTGTAGGGCACGACAAGGGAAGCCCCGCTTTCCTGGTTTATTATCCCGGTAAA
The DNA here is from genome assembly GCF_963971535.1 of Notolepis coatsorum. NCBI lineage: Eukaryota > Metazoa > Chordata > Actinopteri > Aulopiformes > Paralepididae > Notolepis > Notolepis coatsorum. Next base: position 110,944,317 of record NC_140173.1, on the reverse strand, counting down.
GGGGGAGTGCAGAAACACAGGCTAGTCAAGTTTGTCACAAAGACAACATGTGACAGCGAGACACAGACAGAGGAGCCAGAGCTGGACTCCAGAGTAAGGTGTGAAGAAACAGAGACACCTCAGCCCAGTGTACTTAGCACGGTTGTGCAGACAGACAGTCAGCCACCCCCAGAGGGCGATGACGAGGAGCACCCGAGGGTGACGTCAAGTGCCCCAAGCAGTGGGAGGTATCCCTCAAGGGAACACAAACCCCCAAAGTTCCTGACAGACTATGGCCGGAGAGGAAGTGACGAGGATGACAGTACACTTACCACCATTGATTACTGCTACAGGGTAGTCAGTGGGGTACCTCAGACCTTTAAAGAGGCCATATAGTGTCCCCTGAATCAAGTAAATGGGAGAGAGCAATGGATGAGGAGATGAGGTCCCTAGAGGACAACCACACCTTTACTCGAACCAAGTTACCAGAGGGCAGACAGACAGTGGGAGGGAAATGGGTGTACTCAATCAAGGAGGGTATTGAAGGCCACGACAAGTACAAAGCGAGGTTTGTAGCTAAAGGTTACAGTCAGAGGGAGGGGATAGACTACGGTGAAACATTCTCCCCCACAGCCAATCTGACCAGTGTAAGGGTAGTGATGCAGAAAGCAGCTGAGGACAATTTGATTTGACATAAGATGGATGTGAAGACAGCCTATCTGCACGCACCCATAGATAGGGAGATATATATGGAACAACCTGAAGGTTACAAAAAGAAAGGAGAGAAGCTAGTGTGTAAGCTGGAAAAATCCATTTACGGCCTGAAACAGTCTGGGCGAAATTGGAACGAGATGCTTCATACATGTCTCATTGAAGATCACTTCCTACAGAACCCAGTAGACCCCTGTGTTTACTCAAGGGAGTCAAAAGAGTCAGGAAAAGTGATCATCGTCATTTGGGTGGATGATTTGATCATCGCAGCAGACAACACTAGAAACCTAGAACAGGTGAAAGGTATGCTCTCCACCAGATTCAAAATGAAAGACCTTGGAAGGTTAAAGCATTTTCTAGGCATGGACTTTGAACAGTCTGCCAATTGTGTAAAAATATCCCAGAAGAGATATGTGGAAAAGATCCTGAAACGTTTTGACATGCAAGAATGTAGATCAAGGGAAACACCATGTGATAAAAAATTGTACTACCAGGAGGATGCTCAGAAACTGACAGATGTAAAAATGTACAGAGAAGCTGTGGGTAGCCTCATTTATTTGACAACATGTACCCGCCCTGACCTATGTTTTGTAGTGAGTAAATTGTCACAACATTTTGCTGACCCCACAGAGGAGCATTGGATTACAGCAAAACATGTCTTTCATTATCTCAAAGGTACAGCAGATAAACAGCTGTGTTTCAGAAAGAGCAGCGAGGGTTTAAGGCTTAAAGCCTACAGTGATGCAGACTGGGCAGCTGACACCACAGATAGAAGAAGTACCACAGGATATTGTGTGAGTTTGAACACAGACAGCTCACTGGTTTCGTGGAAAACAAAGAAGCAGCCCACAGTGGCACTATCAACTTGTGAAGCCGAATATATGGCTCTAGCTATGACCATACAGGAATGTATTTATCTAGAACAACTGCTCCAAGGGATGGATACCTATGTATATAAGAAGACTGTTGTTTACGAGGACAACCAGGGAACCATTGCAATTGCTAGAAACCCTGTGTGCCGGCAGAGATGTAAACATGTCGATATAGAATACCATTTCATCAGATCTGTCATCAGAGAAAAAAGAATGACACTGATTTATTGTCCAACGGACGACATGGTAGCAGACGCTATGACGAAACCTGCTTCCAAATTGAGGTCATGTTTGGTGTGTAGATATTGACTGCCATATTCTTTTTGATGTTTTGGATTGTATTATTTTCTTTGTAAAATGTTTTCGGAGAAGTTATCCAGTGTGCTAAACAACCCTAAGTGGGAGTGTTAAAGTTAGAGGTTCTATGTAGGATTGCAAGTAACTGTCTAACTGCATATATAACTGTTTCCACTAGAGGGCGCTCTAGGCGGAGCCACTCATGATACCACCAGGTGGCGAGTATTTAAAGAGATGTCTCCTCCCCCTCTACCTCTTTTCCCCCACCTACCTCTCACGGAGAGGAGGACTCATGTGCTGCTGTTCAACATGTGAATGAATAAACCACGCCAAAGGCTAAAGATAGAAACCATGCCTCTTGACCACATTATTGTCGCCCCATAGCCAGATTCTGTCAACACTGGGTCTTTTAATATGTCATGATGTGCTCTGTCCTTGTGTCCATGACTGTATTGTATCCCTATCATATGTCTATGTGCTTTTGTTGTGTTTTTATTCTAATGTTATTTTATCTTGATTTTATTCTGTTTTTATTGCTAACCCTTTTTCACACAGGATTTTAGCCTGTACCTTCTGGCAGGGGGACTGCCAATGGAAATTAGCCTTTTGGCTAAAATTGGGTACATTTACATTTGTAAAATGTTTTATTAATGTACGCTGTCCCCCTTGATCAAATAAAGTAAACCTAACCTAACCTAACACACACACACACACACACACATTTCTAAAATCTGCACCAAGTGGGAATTCTGAGCAAGTAACCCCAACCTCAGGGTACTATTTATTCCCCAGCAGGTGTGTTGCGCAAGTTAATACACACATCACCTCTATCAACCATACATTCAAACCCATGTGATATCCTCAGCTTATTAATTAATAATATGATGGAGACATTTGAGTGTAGAGCCTGTTTAAAAAATGCTCACTATCTATCTCTTGACATGTAGGCCTATGTATTACCCTATTTAGGGTGGTTGTTTATTGGGCTGTCATTTTGATGGACAGTCGCCCCAACAACATCACATAACAGTGTTATATTTCAAAGGCGCTGTCGGCATGCAAGCCTCTCATGTGGGGATCCCTTTGAAGCCTGAGTCTGGTAGGCCTACTAGAACCCATAACAATACTAGGTAAATATAGAGGCTTTTACAGAACAGGTATTATGGACTTAAGTTGGAGAACTCCTATACTGTAGCTAGGCACATCACTGTTGCTTCCTTCTGCTCCTTACTGGCTTACTCTGATTATACGTACATAGAAGTTACTCTGAGAATAAATAGAAGCATGTCATTGTGAAGTATATATATATTTTAGTTGTGTTTTTTCTGTGTCTTGGATTATATAAAATGTCTGCAATAAAGATAGGCATCCCCGGCTAATTTAGTGTTGAAGTTTAACTTGTGATCATGTATTGTCGATTATTACTTTGCTGCTGCATTTCAATTTAAAAGGGGGATTACCGCTTATTTTAAGAGCTTAAAGAATGCTCTGACAGTCCAGGCAGTATTTGTGAACAGTAGCTCTCTCTTTTCTCGAGCCAAAGAAAATAAATAAATAAGACTTGAACCTGTGATGTCATCAATATATAAAATCTGGAGGTAATTAACTATGGACAAGGGTACAGTTTGTGGTTCAAAGCCAGAGAATAAAACTAATTTGGTTTTTAAAACGAGATATGCTGTGTATCCACAAAATGTCTCCAGTTCATTGTGATTATACTGTCCTAGACCGTATGTATATTCTATATACAGTATATAACATATTACATTGATTATACTGTCCTAGACAGTATGTATATGCTATATGTACAGTATATAACATATTACATTGATTATGCTGCGCTAGACCACCTCTTCAACCTGGCCTTTAACTCCTAACTTTCTCACTTTATATGTATATGTTGTGTCTGTCCACTATGTTTGTTAATTTGTCATCTCCCCCCCCCCCCCCCCCCTATGTAAAGCGACCTTGGGTCCTCTGAAAGGCGCTATATAAAACGAAGTTATTATTATTATTATTATTATTATTATTATTATTATTATTATTATTATTATTATTATTATTATTATTATTATTATTATTATTATTATTATTATTATTATTATTATTATTATTATTATTATTAACATTAAATGAATTATTCTGTCCTAGACCCTGGATATAACATATTACATTGATTATTCTGTCCTAGACCCTGGATATAACATATTACATTAATTATACTGTCCAGACCCTGGATATAACATATTTCCTTATTTATCTTCTTTTCTTTATTTTGCAGTTTGATATTCCATTGAAGTTGAACCAGTTATCCAAACCGTTCAGAGTATTCCAATAATTCTGTTTTCTCAGAAGAAGCCTCACAGGATGTGGGTTTGCATTAGTGGTTGTCAGTGAGCCAGTAGTGGCTTGCTATGAGTGACAGTGACCCGGGTATGGTGACACTGGACTGGAGCATATCTCTTTCTCTCTCTCTCTCTCTCTCTCTCTCTCTCTCTCTCTCTCTCTCTCTCTCTCTCTCTCTCTCTCTCTCTCTCTCTCTCTCTCTCTCTCTCTCTCTCTCTCTCTCTCTCTCTCTCTCTCTTTTCTTTTGTTTTTCTTACTTTAATTGAGTCTATTTTATTTTACTTTGGTTTATCCTTTTTACATGTATTGTTTATTTCTTTTGACCTCATATCTTTTATTCTTTCTATTACTATCCTATTTCCCCTTAGGGATTAGAGAGATCTGATCTTGTCTCATCATATCTTATGTTCAGTCTATACACAGTGTACTGTACAAGCAGTCTGTTAAAGAGGCAGTTCCTTTAGCTGTAACGTGATCCCAGTCCTTGACCAGGCTAGTAAGTTAGAGGTGCCAGGGTCATCACTTCAACATCACAGCCACTTCAGGCATCAGTCGGGTGGCACCTCTGCTCTTTAGGCCCAGACGCAAGGAGGAAGAGCCCTGTGAGTAGGTTCCCCCTGGCCCCTCTTCCAGGGCTTGACGTTAACTTTTTGGCTCACTAGCCACTGTGGCTAGTGGTTTTCCAAAGTCACTAGCCACTCAGCATTTTCACTAGCCAAAAATCCCCGCACTCGCGCCCCCACCCAAAAAGTTATAAATATACAGTAGGTAATTTCTTCTTCACTAACCCCTGCTGGGGACAGTATCATTGTAATCATACTGCTACATGCCAACTGTACAACTGTGCTTCTGACTGTTGACTCCATTGTTTACTACTGCCTGCGACCAGTGACTCAGCCGCAAAAGGCGCTCCAGTTGGGGCAACGGCTGACTGGGACAAGATGGAGGGTGTAGATGTGGAAGAGTTGTGTTGAACCTAGCAATTACATTGTTGCTCCAAACGCCGTGAACATTATCATTGACACACCTATGCCTTGGCTGTGTTGAACCTAGCAATTATATTATTGCTCCAAACGCTGTGAACATTATCATTGACACACCTATGCAGGGCTTGACGTTAACTTTTTGGCTCACTAGCCACTGTGGCTAGTGGTTTTCCAAAGTCACTAGCCACTCAGCATTTTCACTAGCCCTGGGCAGGTGGGCAGGTGTCAACGTCAAGCCCTGCCCTCTTCTATCAGGTAACCTGTCAACCTGTTGAACAGAGAGAATGAAAAAAACACACAGATGCACAAACAAATACATACTAGGTGCTGGACAGAGAAATACTTGAATACTTGAATCTGCACGCTATTCATTATCAATAAATGCTCCAATAAACCTTTTTTGATAGATTACCACCACGTGTTGACATTTCAAACTGGTATGCTCTTCTTCACGCATGGCCGAAGAACAAAACTCCTATCTGAAAATGTTTTATCTTTGAGAAAGTGTTGTTTTTGTGTTGTTTTTTGGTAGAATGCAATTTTTTAAGGATACCCAATACAATACACTGTTTTTGGACTATATTACTATATTATTTGTTAACAATACCGACTAGGTATCGCAAATGAGGTTTTCCCCCACTTTTCTTTTTTTGCAGTTAGGAGGATTTGTTTTTCGGCCATGTTCAATCATGGGAGCTTACCTAATGAGCAGACTATCTCTTATGTGTTTGATAATTACACATTAGTTGTCTACAGTGTCTAATATTCCTCTTTAAGCACTATTAAAACTGAAAATGGGGGGGGGGGGGGGGGGTTGTAGAGAGTTATCCATGTGGTACGTGCTCTATTCAGTCACAAAACAATACATTTTCCAAATGGCTTTGCTGTTGGTTGATGATTTCCATGAAATTGGATAAAGTATATTGCTTTGAGCACAAGAATAATCCAACCGCAATACACGATCCCTGATATAAACATAAGACCTGTCATGGGAACAGATTGGAACAAAAAAGGGGATGACATAAAATAGGCTTCCACTTGTCCTCAATCTAAGCCTCCTGTCCTCAGCACTATCATGTTCCACATCCCTCCATGGCCGCAATGGAGCGATGGTATTGCGGTTTTGCATAACATGGTATGACACGTCATATGCTCCCCTCCTGACGCTTTAAGCCCTGGTCCTAAAAACGTTCACCCTTCAGTGTTGCACTAAAAACAATCCCTCTAAACCTAGCCTCTCCTGGTTGCTAGGGGCCTTAGCAGCCCCTGATTTATGGATACAGCTGTGGATTAGTGATCAAGACACCTGTCCTCTCTTCCGTCGACGCTTCCTTCCCACACTGAAGAACCCCTGTGCTAACCTTGGGCCGGAATGTCACCTTGGTGACCCCGGGGTCAAAAGAGCCCTGTTCCATTGACAGCCCTCTGGAGCACAGCCTTGTTCTGCTGCGCTTGCTTCCCTAAAGCATGTCCCAGTGTTGACTAAGCTGCAGTCATAACTTTTACTAAGAAACGCCAACTGCTAGCACATCAGTCACAGACGTACTGTATGATGATTAATGAATTGGAACCGGTTTTTACTTTCCATTTATAGATGTTTTATGAATGTCTTAACAAATCATTTGTTAAACATGAAAAGACAAGTCTGGTAATTGCTTCGTGTGTATTCATAAAAGTCCACAAATAAACAAACTATTAGACATTTGTTAATGATGATTAGGCTTCACTTTAGATTAGGGCACACAATAGCATGTGCAAATGATTTATAGATGTTTTATGAATGTCTTAACAAATCATTTGTTGAACAGTATAGTCGTTTTTTCATATCCATTTTTCAAAGCATCTACAAATGTGTTACTACACATTAAACAACATTATTGAATGATGAACAAATCAAGTAGAAACAACGTTGATAATGAGTTATAAATAATGTAGAACTAATTTGTAAATATTATACAAATATAGTTATAAATGATTTAATAATAATTTACGAATGTATATAAATGATTTGTTCATGATTAGTTCATTATCTACAAATACCTTATAAAGGTCTTATAACTGAGTGTTATTATAAAGTGTTACCAGATGGCTTAGAGTAGACGAGTACAGCAACTTGCAATGGGCCTGGTCTACAAGATACACTACACCACTAAGGTACCCATGTACATGTCGAAATACTTCCCAAAGGTCAGTGAATACCACGACCACAACACCAGAGGGAGTTCCACAAATCATGTTCAACCCAGATTCAGCTCAAACAAGGGACTAAACAAGTTTCGCAATTATGCCACAACAATGTGGAACTCCCTACCCACAGCCATAAAATAATGTGAATCCCTACCCACCTTCAAAACCGCTCTAAAAGAGCACCTACGGGAGGCCGCAATTCGAAACTGGCCCCGGTAAATGTCCAAAAATATCAGATTCCATGTGATTTATGCTGTTCACACTGTTATCATCAGATCTGATACAGTCAGACCCAAGTCACAAAAGCAAAATGGGCCACTATTGCCTGCAGTGTGAACATAGCCTTTCATCTGTGTGCATGTGACTGCAGTGTGAAGTGTCGATTGAAGTATCTTTTATACATTTTTCATCATTCTTCACTGCACGTGCAGATCACTCTCGTCATCCCAGACATGTAGCATTCACCTCCATTCACCACCCCACCCCCACTAGCTGGAACCACTCCAGAAACCATCACCAGCTGCCAGGTTTGGCCCAGGTCCATTATAAAACATGATTTTCATTCAAATGTACACAAATATTTTGTAAATGTGATTGAATTGGTATTATACGTGATTTGCTATCCATTGTGAACCAGGAGAAGTACCACAGCTTTTGCCCTATCACCCATTAGTGTCGTACCTTGTGTTGAGTGTCGTACCTCGAGTGTTATGCAATAGCCACAACACTACACAGCGCCCTCAACCACCTAGAGGGAAAGAACTCATAATGTGAGAATGTTGTTCATTGACTACAGCTCAGCATTCAACACCATAGTCCCCAGAAGACTTGACACCAAACTAGAACCTGGGACTCGACCCCAACCTGTGCAGCTGGATTCTGGACTTCCTGTCAGACTGCCGCCAGGTGGTAAGGATGGGAGTTGGGACCCAACCAACACCTCAGCCCCTCTAACCCTCAACACAGGAGCCCCCCAGGGCTGTGTCCTGAGCCCCCTCCTCCCTACACACCCACAACTGTGTAGCCACACACAGCTCCAACACGGTGATTACGTTTGCAGATGACACAACAGTGGTAGGCCTAATCACCAACGGCGACGAGGCGCAACCTAGTGCATTGGTGCCGGGTGAACAACCTCTCCCCTCAACGTTGACAAGACCAAGGAGCTGGTCATGGACTACAGGAGAGGGGGGGGGGGGGACAACTGGACCCCATCAACATCAACGGGTCTGCTGTGGAGAGAGTTAGTAGCTTCAAGTTCCTCTGTGTTCACATCACAAGTACCTCACCTGGGATGTGAACACACCTCAAGCGGCTGAAACTTTGCATATTCTAAGAGCCTTCTACAGAGGCACAACAGAGAGCATCCTGACTTCATGCATCACCGTCTGGTATGGAAACTGCTCTGGCCTCGACCACAAAGTGCCTCAGAGGGCCATGCAAACAGCACAAAAATCTGTGGTTCTGAGTTCCCTTCCATCTAGGATATCTACAACGGACGGTGTGTCAGCAAAACCTGCAGGATTATTAACACTTTGAGTGCCAGCCACGCGTTTTGTCGTTAGTTCATGCCGACCGCTGAGTGCCCCCCAACGCTATATAGCGTTTGTTTGTCGTATTTTTTTTTATTGCCGATTTGAATTCATATTTCATCAATCGAGCCTCAGGTTAGTGTTGCAGACTCTCTCTGAGCTCAATTGGGAAGATACCGCCCCCTATCGTCTCTCCCTGTGTAACTGCACCCCATTACTTTAGATTGATGAAGGGGGGGGGGGGGGGGGGGCAGTTTCCTCATTATACTTTTCCCTCAAGCCAACTGAAGAATCCATTGTGATCGCTGGCCCGGAAAACGCGTGGATTATGTATTTACAGTACCCAACGCTGAATCAATAAACGCGATCGATATTTGGAATGGCGATCAGGAATTGGAATAATTTTTTTGGATAACATCTGATCTGAGGTAAGGAATTTATTTTACCAGTCTTAGGATAATCAGAGCTATTTTCACAGAGATATCAGCGTTTGCCCTATGCATGTGTGTGTGTGTGTGTGGCTGTGATCGCTGATGAGGAAATGAGAGAATCGATATTTCAGCCCGCTTCTATAGCGTGCATAAGTACACATATTCTATCGATAATCTAGCGTTTATTTGAAAACTATTCATAAATAGGCCGAAAAATTACAACGTTTTTGTGTATGCCAAAATATTCCAGTAAATGCCGATTATCACAGAATCTTTATATTTTCCTTGAAAACGAGGGCTTTTCAAAATGCTATAAAACGGAAATGAACCGATTAAAAAAACAATCCGTTTCAACAATGTTGACTGCAAACAAGTCATTGATAAACGACAGGGCAGATTAGACACATAATTTAAGACAGAGATTATGCGTTCACAACACTATCATTGAAGTGGGTGGTGGCATTTAACGGGGGTAAGGCGCACCGCATGGCTGGTAATCAAAGTGTTAAGGACCCCAGCCATCCCAACCACAGACTGTTCAGCTGCTACCGTCTGGCAAATGGTGCCACAGTCTCAAGGCCTGGACCAGCAGACTCCAGGACAGTCTTTTCACCCAAGCAGTCAGACTCATGAACAAATAGTATGAACGACCTGTGGCTGAGGGGAAACAGTGCTACCTTATAGCTGTCACTGCTACTGACCTGCACACATTACTGACCTGCACACAATACTGACCTGCACACAATACTGACCTGCACACAATACTGATCTGCACACAATACTGACCTGCACACAATACTGACCTGCACACAATACTGACCTGCACACAATACTGACCTGCACACACTACTGATCTGCACACATTACTGACCTGCACACAATACTGACCTGCACACATTACTGACCTGCACACAATACTGATCTGCACACATTACTGACCTGCACACAATACTGACCTGCACACATTACTGACCTGCACACAATACTGACCTGCACACAATACTGACCTGCACACACTACTGATCTGCACACATTACTGACCTGCACACAATACTGACCTGCACACATTACTGACCTGCACACAATACTGATCTGCAAACATTACTGACCTGCACACATTACTGTTTAGTTTAGTTTAGTTTATTAGTTTATAGTTTATTATAATTTAGCACATTATTTAAAAAAAAAACGGAGCTAGGAGGGAACAAAGCCCAAAGGGCTTGTACAAAGTTCCACTCCCATCCCATTGTCCGTAAATATACATGAACGAAATGCATGTAAACATGGTCTAGAAAATAAACTCAAAACAAGATCAGAGACATAAGGCATACACTATAGCGAATACATGGAAGATTGACACGAGCCAATAACAAGAACAATTAAAAAAAAAAATTGAAAAAGCACAAGAAGGCAAAGGAGAGGAGAATAACATATGAACAGTAATGAAGCAGAAGAACAAGCAGCCATACAGTAGATGTAACACTGATGCACAGGAGTCACTTAATGTGTTGATGATTTATGAGGAAATTAAATTAGATTTTAATTGTTTTTTAAATATAGATAAGGAGGTTGTTGACCTCAATGATGCACTTAGAGTGTTCCAGAGTATAGGACCTCTAAAGCTAATGTTGAATTGATGGTTAGATGTCCGACAGAAAGGTAAGTGGAGTTTATTACTATGGTTTGTTGGATATGAGTGAATTTCTGATGAAAAGATGAAGAAACTATGGAAGGTATCAGGAAGAGCTTGCCTATTGTTAATGAACTTTTATATGAATGAGCATGTTTGAAAGGTATTTAGTTTGTCAATTGTTAGTAGGGAATATTGCATACATTGTCAATGTGGTTATGCCAATTCAACCCTTCATCTATAGTAACTCCTAAAAATGTTGTGAATGGCACTTGGAGAATTTCATTTCCATTCATTAATATTTTAGATTCTTCTTTAGGGTAGTACTTATTTTTGTTGCAGAAGACCATGAAGTAAAGATTTTTGACATTTAGAGTAAGCTTGTTACATTGAAACCAGTTAGAGACTATTTCTAGTTCCTCGTTCACGCATACAATCAGGGACTTGAAATCATGATGAGTAGCTATGAGATTGGTGTCATCCGCGAATAATAATGGAAGTAGAGTATTACAAGACATAGCCAAATCATTAATGTAAATTAAAATAATAAAGGGCCCAGAATAGAACCCTGTGGAACCCCGAAGAGGATCCTTTTTTTAACCGATGAGCATCCATTGGATGACACAAACTGCTCTCTGTTGTCTAAGTAGTTTGTAAACCACTTGAGGGCAATATCCTGAACACCAACAGTTTAGAGATGAGAATGTTGTGGTTGACAGTATCAAAAGCTTTGCTCAGATCTAGAAAGACACCAATAGCAATTTTTTTGTCATCAAGTGCTGAGGAGATGTTATTGACGAGCTGTAGCAATGCATGTTCTGTGGAGTATTTTTTACGGAAACCATACTGATGGTTATACAGGATGTTGTTCTTAGTTAGATGGTTAGAGATTCTTGAGTATACTAGTTTCTCTAAGACTTTTGAAAAGCAGGGCAAAATAGATATAGGACGGTAATTGCCAAAGTCCTTTGGGTCTCCAGATTTATAAATGGGTATGACTTTGGCAATTTTGAGGTAGTGAGGGATGATACCGGATTGAAGGGATAATGATAGAATAATTATGAGTTAACCTGACCTGCATATACCATTGATTTGCATACAGTAGTACATGTAAAATTTAAATTTAATATCGGCTATATTTGCTATTTCGTTTTTTATATTTACTATTTTATTTCTTTTTTTTTAAATTTTTTTTATTATTGCAAAACAAAACTTATTAAAAGTCAGTACTCAACACACAATGTATAATGAAACTTTCAGTAAAGGTGGTTAAAATATATGCAAGTACAGAAACAGGATAAAACAAAAATAGTCAATAATAACATTTTAACCGTATACCGTGTATATCCAGCGAAGTTACAATTATATAAATGTTAGTATATAATATACCCCTAATACCTATTTTCTAAAACCCTACACACATATGCTCCAGCTCAAATCCCCCCCTCCCGGACCCCCTCTTGGATAGTACCTCCATTATCCCTCACTCCTAACCAGACATCACCATTATAGGCTAGCTTTTATTCTCTCCACCACTTCTAACCACATTAACATTTTGGATTCATTGAGCCCCAGAATTCTTGCTGTTGATATTTCTTGATATATCACATCAAGATATGTAAGAAACCACACTTTCCGGCACATTTTTTCCGGTTGAAACCAACGTGATGCAATCAGTTTTTTAGCTACTGTGATACCCGATAAAACCAATCTTTTTAGTTGTGGGTTCACTGCAAACTCAAAAACATCATTCAATAGCAATACCGCGGGGTGTACAGGTATATTCCAAAATACGAGTATTGATAATTGTTAATTAACTATTTTATTTCTTAATACTATGCTGCTACTTTAAATAGTTTTTATTGTTTGCACTATTTGTATTGTCTGTACTACTATGTGATGTTGCTGCTAGGCCGAGGAGCCAAGAAAGAAATATTTCACTCCTCTACTGTAAAAAGAAATATAATAAACTCACCATGATGCATCATAGTGCTTTGAATTGTTTAGAGACAATAGGGTTGATGGAATTTCAATATGACTGCCATCCGAGGCCCACCAAGAGGTTTTTGACTCATGTCATGTGACAGGGGTCAGGTGATTTGTGGCTCTTCTTGGTAGGTCGGGTTAAGGCCCTCTGCCACCTCTGGAAAGGCAGACACTGGCATGGACCCCTAAAAATGTCTGAGCAATAGGACACCCTGGTATCCTATTCTTATCATCAAGGGCTGTGACATGAGGTGACACCATCCTGGTAGGTACAAAGCTCTTTCATTGCTAGCAGAAGATGGCAATGGCACGTGGCATTCATACACAACACTGACTGGACCCTTACGAAAAAGTATCATGGTATTTCCGTAATCTATTATTACCATGGTAATGAATTGGTTTGAATTGGATCATACCATCACATTATTTAAGTACAAAAGCTGTACCATGGTGATACATTACTTTTACCATGGCTGTATACCATAGTAAATGACTTATAGAATGGTACCATGGTAAAACTGGAATTACCATCAACTTACCGTGATACTGTTTTGTAAGGGGAAGTAAGGGAGTTTGAAATAACCTCAACGTTGATGTGCCTAAAATTATGATCTGGAAAGGAACACTAATAGGAAGTTCATGCTGTAGATAAATCAAAGTGACCATGAACTTTCCTTTAAAAGTTTTGTAATAACAAGATAGTTGAGTTTCATCAATTTTGCATATGTCTTAATTCTAGTCTAGATACGTAGAGCGTGTGAGTTGTATCCAGCCTTGCCTTGCGCTTTAATAACGGAAAACTGCTGTCAACAGCAGCCTACATAAGCACCACATCAGCTTACACACACTTATCCAATTGGCTTTACAATAAACCATAAAACCAGACAAGTGTACCACCAAAAGGCCTCCCATTTGTGACAGGGGTGGGGGGGTTGTCAGGGGCCTCCAGAGTTCCACCAAAATGTGTGAGACATGGAATGTTGAGTTCTTTTCCACAATCGCATCCTTGTCATTCCTGGCCCTGACAAGTTCTCTGAAGTCTTTGTGTCACTCAACCCCCCCCGTAGAGGAGCTTTAACGGGGAGACAGATAGTGGCCTGAAAGCCCCTTGCTAGCCCACTGTGTGGGTCTCCGCTATGGTAGAGCTATTGAGTTTGTGCAGGTTAGTGGTTACAGACTCTCTGTCCTTCTCTGTGGGTCCTGTGACAGCCCCTGGGACCCGAGCCCACTATGTGAACGGAGCATTGGTTAGGAAAGCGAGCGGCAGGGGAGGGCTGCCTCTTCTCACCTAGCATGTTAATACTGATAAAAAAAAAAACGTTCGGAAGTTCTGGTTTAATATAACAGCTCATCAGTCTGTCTCTGTCGTGAATGTTATTGTGGAAGGATGTGGCCGAATTCCTTTGTTCTACCACCGAACTGATCAAATCTTTCATTCCAGATGAGGTCATTTCGTGACTCAGGTGGTCAAATTGGTTATTATGGTATATTGTTTCTCTTATTGCATGGTTGCATATTAACTACACTTTTAATGACCACATTTTTAAATCAAATCACAGTTTGAGGATAAATCTATTTGTGCACCAGTTTCAACCATTTAGTTTTAAATCTGGAACTTTAATGAATCAAAAAGTGTTAGTGAATGGGGGAGAGCATTCTGATGGATTTAACTGTATTTCAGTAATTGCCGCTTTGACCTGTCAATCTGGTTCCCATTAACTTTATTTGCCTCAATTTGTGTGTCCCTGCTTGACTTGAAATGGCTCCACCAGACCGCTGGGCTGCTTTGAAAAGCCCTGAATCCTACCAAGAAAACAGCTCGGTGGTCACAGATGTTGAAGAGGTTGTGGACGCCTGCATGTGACTAATTTGAGCCACCGTTTTCAAGGGAGAGATCAGACTCGAAGGTTTTAGTCTTTCTGCAGCTTCACGTCAGGTTTTTTGTTATATTATTATTCAGCCGTGACACTGATCCTTGCAAAAGCTTCCGCTGTGAACATTTGATACCCTATTCAACACTTGCACTAAACCATATCATGCCACTCAGATCCCCATATCTTCTTCTCAGATGGAAAAAGCCAGCCTGAGAACTGACCTGCGTCACAGGATACACATAGTTATAACCTATTTCCCCCTTTTTTCCTGCATGCGTTTTCCCCATCTATTCCCTCTCTCTTCTCCCCAGAGCTCAGAACATCCCAACCACCAAAATGACCCGCTGCAGATCTCAAAACCACCCCATCGTCCCCCAACGCTATAATTACGTCTGGCTAACGTTTCAAGGGATGTGCTGCTCACTTGAAAGCTTCGTTTTTCTTTTTGAAATGATATACGGCCTGTCTTGTGGTCTCCTGACTAAGAAGGAGATGAAAGGTGGAACCCAAGAATGGGGCTTCTTGTCAGTGGGGAGCCCGAGCCAGGCCTAAGCTACAAGGGTAACTCGGCTATCTGTGTGTGTTCGCTTAATGCTAGTGTGGCTTGCAGGCAGGTAAGCTAAGCTAACGAGATGGCTAGGTTTGATAGCAGTAGTTCTGTGGTATCTAGTGGCCTATCTGTGTACCGATATATCATGGCAGGTATAGAGTGACAGGAATAAAGACAGTTTGAAACAGGCCTCAAAGTTATGTTTTCTCAGCCAAAATGTCCATGTGGGTGAAGTAAAATTTTATGAATAGAAAACATCTTATATATAATTATATATAGCAATTCAAATTCAGTCATTAAGTAATTCATACTATTCCATCGCAAACGTCTTGGTGATTGAAATCAATGTGCCTCAATCAATGTGAGCAGCGGCCAATGAGCTGTGGCATTGCGCCATATTGGTAGGCATGACACGTCAAAACAGTATCTCTTAAAGTAACTGACACTTCATTATGTGAGAACTTCTATCACATTTCTTCATAACAGATTACCCACTTTCAATTAAATTCAATCCAAACCCTTATTTAAACTCGAAAATCAATTGAGGGAGACCCTGGTTTTCAAAGAAGCCAGCTCTAATGCCATTGTTAAGTTTGCGGATGACACAGCTGTGGTTGGCCTGATCTCAGCCAATGACGAGAATGCCTACTTAGACACGTCTCAGAGGACCTGACATGGACTACACACATCTCAGAGGACCTGACATGGACTACACACATCTCAGAGGACCTGACATGGACTACACACATCTCAGAGGACCTGACATGGACTACACACATCTCAGAGGACCTGACATGGACTACACACATCAGAGGACCTGACATGGACTACACACATCTCAGAGGACCTGACATGGACTACACACATCTCAGAGGACCTGACAGGGACTACACACATCTCAGAGGACCTGACATGGACTACACACATCTCAGAGGACCTGACATGGACTATACACACCTCAGAGGACCTGACATGGACTACACACATCTCAGAGGACCTGACATGGACTACACACATCTCAGAGGACCTGACATGGACTACTCACACAACTCAGAGGACCTGACATGGACTACACACATCTCAGAGGACCTGACATGGACTACACACACCTCAGAGGACCTGACATGGACTACACACATCTCTGAGGACCTGACATGGACTACACACACTTCTCTGAGGACCTGACATGGACTACACACATCTCTGAGGACCTGACATGGACTACACACACATCTCTGAGGACCTGACATGGACTACACACATCTCAGAGGACCTGACATGGACTACACACATCTCGGAGGACCTGACATGGACTACACACACTTCTCTGAGGACCTGACATGGACTACACACTTCTCTGAGGACCTGACATGGACTACACACATCTCTGAGGACCTGACATGGACTACACACACTTCTCTGAGGACCTGACATGGACAATACACACACGTCTCAGAGGACCTGACATGGACTATGCACATCGACAACTTGGTGAACTAACTAATTTAATAACCCATCCATTTTCCCATGCCATAGGAGATGGAGGGAACTGCCCTCCCTTATTTGAGCAGAAAGATTACGACACACATGAGAGGTCTATACTGGTCGGAGTTAAATATGGGGCAATAAGTGGGCAGACAGCCTATTACCTTTTTGGACCAGTGTTGCCACAATTAGTAACATGGAGTCTCATGGGGCCCTTTCGCCAAAGAAGTGCCTGTTGATGAACCATGGCGGCACGATGGCACAGTGGTTACCACTGCTGCCTCACAGCAAGAAGGTCCTGGGTTCGAACCCCAGCAGGCAGCCTTTCTGTGTTGAGTTTGCATGTTCTCCCTGTGTTCGCCTGGGTTTCCTCCAGGTACTCTGGTTTCCTCCCACACCATAAAGACATGCATGGTAGGCAGGAACTACAGATGAAAACTAGCTCATTAGCTAATTCTGGCTCATTTACATTGATGTGGAAACTGAAGATGTTCATGTGCACTGTCCCAAGACAAAAAAAAATAATAACTTAAACTTAAAGACTTGACCCTATCTGACTTTGCCCCAGTTGACTGGACATCCCTCTGCAAATGTTTTTTTCCCTCAATCTCAATCAAAGGGGCACTTTGGCACCCAGAGCAAAAAGGTTAGAGGCGATTCCCCCTCATCCTCTGCACATACCAATGGTAGTACCCTTTCATTAAAGGGACCTTGAAATTCGACCATGAATGCAACTATGCAACTAAACAAATCCCAGGTACTTTAATATTAGAGAACCACCGAGACACTAAAGGTTGCAGGTTATGAGGCACATAATATTTATAAGCAGTAGAAGAGGTGGAGTACCGTGCAGGTTTTAAAGGCGTCCGGGTGTAAGGTAACCCCCGGGGGAGGAGGGGCACTAACTCGCAGTGCCCCCGCAAGGATATGGGCCACTGACTACGAGATAAAGCTGGGAACGAGGTTAGCCACTGACAGAGAGGGGAGAAACGTTATGCTCCACCCAGCCACTTTGAAGAGTGCACGTGTCTCGCATGCCTTGCATTAAAGACAAGTCCTTGAAGAGGGTGTGAATAACTCGTCAGATGAAGAGATGAGAAAAGCAGCCCTCGTGTCCACCTCGGTCTGTCCCAGCACAGTGGACGCTATAGGATCACAAAGGTGCATTGCAGCAGGTCTTTATGAGTTACCTGTTTGTATATCACACCGTTTTCTTCTCGTATGGAGGTTATTTATCGATGTGCTGTATATAC
The DNA here is from genome assembly GCF_963971535.1 of Notolepis coatsorum. NCBI lineage: Eukaryota > Metazoa > Chordata > Actinopteri > Aulopiformes > Paralepididae > Notolepis > Notolepis coatsorum. Next base: position 110,926,198 of record NC_140173.1, on the reverse strand, counting down.
ACTAAGCCACTGTCACATTTCCGAAACGAATACGAGACGGTCGGGTGACTTCTTGGCACAGATTTGTTGTAAGATATATGTAACGGTAGTGACAAGGTACACAGACAGCACAGGGCACGTCTGGTTCCATATGTTCTTCTACTTTGTTGTTCCAAGGTTGTGTCTCATGGCTTTACGTATAAAGGTAACTACATAAAAACAGCGGGGGAGCGGGCTTCAGAGCTGGCTCCAAACAATGAAGGCAATATGGAAACAGGAAGCTCCTTGAATGCGACTCAGAAGCCAGGAACACAAATGGCTGTTGACATAATATTTTATACATATTATACAGTACCTGGAATCAGCTTCCAGAAACAATTAGGCCCTCAGACTCCATTATTGTTTTTAAATAAAATCTTTTGACACATTTCTTCCAGTGCCTTTCCCTATAGGGTCCTGATGTGTTTTACTTATGTGCTTTTAATGTTTTATTATAATGTATATTTTTATTTAGTATGCCATGTTAAAGCACCTTGAAAGTACATTGTATTTAAAGTGTGCTCTATAAATAAAAGTAATTTTTATTATTATTATTATTATTATTATTATTATTATTATTATTATTATTATTATTATTATTATTATTATTATTATTATTATTATTATTATTATTATTATTATTATTATTATTATTATTATTATTATTATTATTATTATTATTATTATTATTATTATTATTATTATTATTATTATTATTATTATTATTATTATTATTATTATTATTATTATTATTATTATTATTATTATTATTATTATTATTATTATTATATACGTTCAGATGTTTCAAACTAGTGTTCTTCCTCAGCCAGCAGTGAGGCTTCTTTAGTGCCTGATGAATTCTGTGCATAGTAACTAATAGCACTAATTAAACTAAACTGTTTTGTTACATTCAAGAAGCTTCCTGTTTCTATATTGTTTGTTTTACTCATAGAAGGGACAACATTTCGAACACAAACTTCCATATCATTGCTTGAAAATAGAAAATGAATGATTTCCTGTTACCTTTGACTCCTTCAAATGTGTATTCTCTATAAATGTATTTCAGATGGGAAACAGTCACATACAGTAAGTTCAACCATGTATTGCAGGCGATACCTTTATTGGCTTTGCTATATAGAGAGACGCATAAATACTGTCATTAATAAAATAAGCAGGGTATGTACGGCAGCATGGCTACATGAGTAGAGCTCCGGACACATGATCGGAAGATCACAGGTTCGAGCCCTGCTCAAGGCCATTGTCGGAAAGTGGTGTTGTTGTCCAGCAGGGGGCACTCTGTCCTCTGGACTTGTCAGTAACAATGCCCCTGTTACAGTGATAGGGACACCGTACGCATGAATACTTTCCCCAAGGTGGTTGTCCTTCCGCGTTCGGTTTGCGCCGCCTGATTGGCCACTGACGCTTCTCTCAGCGCCCAATCGCGTTACTCCTAACGCTCGCTCCTAACTTTCAGAACTTCTCTCAGTTCCACAAGTCCGTCGCATCAGCTACCTACCTGCATCAATATACTACTAACTATCAACTAACTCGCTACCGCCGTGCATCAATATACTAACTAACTAGCACATCAATGCACTAACTACTACCGCCGTGCATCAATATACTGCTACCGTCGTGCATCGCTATACTGCTACCGCCGTGCATCAATATACTGCTACCGCCGTGCATCAATATACTGGTACCGCAGTGCAATATACTGAAAACAATACGATATTTATATTGATGTGATGTCGATTGATATGAATAGTGCGTTACGTTAATATAGAGAGATGAAAACAATACGTTATTTATATTGATGTGATGTCGATTGATATGAATAGTGCATTAACACTATGGCGACCGGCGTGGCCTATGGATTTAGGCCTCATAGGACAGCGGATTGTAAACAAACCAATGTACTTTCCAAGAGCTTTATATATCATTTATAGTATTGCTATCTGTCCATTCTCATTGTCACTTGAGTGCATAAACCGTGCCTTCATAATGGCTTAAAGAAAATAAAAATCCATCGGTTGGTTGTCATTTTATAGCGTCGTGAATATAAGGTTTATCCCACTTTTCGTCTCGTCTTTTTTCCCGGGAGCTAGATAATAGGCTAAACGTTGGCGCCGTTATATCAAACGCCATTTCTGCTGTATATATACGAATGAAATAAAACAAACTGCGTAGCATCCGGACTATTACAGAGCATCTATGGATGAAATGGGGGCAGTGGGGAACGCCGATTACTATTATTGATTACCAATACAGTGTGCGTTCAATATAGCATTTTCATTGACCGATCACGTTACGTTATAAAACAATGTCCAATCCAGCTGTAATTTGGGGTAATATTATCCTACCGTCAGGCCATGTGATCGCCGGCAGCATTTCCTCACCAGTCATCGGATTCTGGTAGATCGATATGCACATTGGCTAATCATAAATCCCATTATTCCACGCTGAAAAAACCGCTCGCCAAACTGATCCAAGATGGAGGATGTTCGGCTGGGATCAAGGAACTATGATCCGCCCACAGAATTGTACTTTTTTTTTTTTTTTTAAATTCACATTGATACTGCAGTGGAGCGATGGCGCCCCTAAGCGGGTATGGCCGGTACTGCATGTTTCGAAAATCAAATATGTGAAAAGATGCTGGTAGTGGATCGGGTACCTAAGATCCGTTATAAATATGGAATAAAACAATAACAACTCGTCACGTATATACTCGTGGCTCTGGTCCACATCGCGCTTTTTCAAAACACGTATATATACGTGGCCGGACGGCATAGTGTTAACGGTTACGTTAATATAGAGAGATGAAAACAATACGTTATTTATATTGATGTGATGTCGATTGATATGAATAGCGCATTACGTTAATATAGAGAGATGAAAACAATACGAGGAAATGGGCTACGTTAATATAGAGAGATGAAAACAATACGAGGAAATGGGCTACGTTAATATAGAGAGATGAAAACAATATGAGGAAATGGGCTACGTTAATATAGAGAGATGAAAACAATACAAGGAAATGGGCTACGTTAATATAGAGAGATGAAAACAATACGAGGAAATGGGCTGTGGAACTGAAGGACTTGGGCTGTGGAACTGAAAGCTAGGCGCAACGCGATTGGGCGCTGAGAGAAGCGTCAGTGGCCAATCAGGCCGCGCAAACCGAACGCGGAAGGACAACCACCTTGGGGAAAGTATTCACGGCTTTCACGCACACCGTACAGCTGCGAGGGCCGTCCTTCGGATGAGACGCTAAACCGAGGTCCTGACTTAATCTCGGTCGTTAAAGAACCCAGGGCGCCTATCGCAAAGAGTAGGGGGTTCCCCGACATTCCTGGCCAAATTACCAACCAGGTCTCTGACATCAAGGTCACCTAATCATCCCTTCCCCTTAATTGGCTGATATTAATCCCTGTCTCCTGAGTGTTCAGCCATTGTGTAGTGTGATGCGTGCCTGGTCCCAGTGTATGGCAGCCATTGAGCCTGCGTAGCCCAAGGTTGGGTGCTACCAGTGGTGGCGAAGGAGGCAATTTCCACCCTACATTGTGAGGAGCGCTTTGAGTGTCTATAAAAGCGCTATATAAATGTAATGAATGATGATTATTATTATTATTATTATTATTATTATTATTATTATTATTATTATTATTATTATTATTATTATTATTATTATTATTATTATTATTATTATTATTATTATTATTATTATTATTATTATTATTATTATTATTATTATTATTATTATTATTATTATTATTATTATTATTATTATGTGAGCTATAGACTACCTAGGGTTGAAAGGAATCTCTGAGCATGACATGGAGAGCAAAATGGCCGTCGTTTTATTATAATGATTTTTTTTTAAATTAATTAATTTCTTTTTTTTACAAAATAATGATGATGTATGATAAATATAATTATAATAAAAAAAATCCTGCTCTGAATATCATAGTCCAATCAGCAGCAGCATATAATTTTGTTCTGGAATTAATCTCAGAATCACTGACACTCCATCGGCGACTTCTCTCTGGCTGCCGATCACCCCTCAGCCGATCACCCCTCACTTCTCTCTGGCTGCCGATCACCCTCTCGTTCATTCATGTGTTGGCATATATTTTTTTTAACACCACGACCTCCAATGCATTTCTATGGGTTGTTTTAGTGCAAGCCCTTACGTGCTTTCGTCATACGTAAGTCACACTAGGCTGAGCGCGGTGCATTCGTTTGACATCACGTCTGGAATCACGCCAACCAGGAAATAACTAACGCTAATAGTTGTTGACTTGTTGTTGTCGTTGAAAAATGTATAATAATCACAAGATACATTCAGTGCTGGATCGAACAAAATGGATTTGAGAAGCTTTGTGGTCCGGGCTTGAACTTTTCATAAATGTGTCTCCATAAATCCATTTTGTTCGATCCAGCACTGAATGTATCTTGTGATTATTATACAGAGCGCTATGCTAAACAGTACATACTGCCAAAGAGATTAAAGTTAGAGGGGGTAGTTCCTATCTACACAGTACAGCCAAAGCATTCCCACCGCTACCGTGCGATTAGAGGCAAATTCTTTTCAGTTCAGTTCAGTTCAGTTCAGTTCAGTTCAACTTTATTATCCCAGATGGGAAACTTGACTTGCAGTCAGGGGCAAAAGATAAAAACAACACAAGTACAAAATGATTTTCCTGGACATACAATAATACAAAACACAAGAACATAACAAAGCAAGATCTAAGGTGGAAGACAACACTGCTTCTTCCTCATTTTGAGATTCAGTGGTGGTTGGAACACAGCACTTTACACATTACTGCCACTTAGTGGAATGAGTGATGGGGATCAGTAACCTCTTTACAGAATAAATCAGTAAACCAATAATAAACCTCTAGGTGGCGATATGCACATGAGAACAGTACATTTTCCCATACACATGTAGAAGAAGAACATCTGACTTGAACATCTGACACATGACCTACTGTTTTGTACTGTATATAAGTGCAGAATGGTTAGTACATTATGTTGACATACTGTCAGTACGAGGTTTTGCTCAGGCCTGTTAGAGTATCCTGCCTGAAACGTTCTGACAGTTTCCCTCAAAGTTCATTCTTTATTTTTTGGTTAAACTCCTTTAGTGCCATGTTGTTCCTAAATCAAACGTTTTTACAAGGACAGTCTAACGTGTGCTTCTGGGACATTAAGCCCCTGATGCAGAAAAGATGATGTTACACACCTGTCACTGTCCTCTAATGGCAAAAAAGAGTGGAGTCAAACATGTAATTTCAATATCCAAAACGGTTAAAAGTAATGATTTTACTCCAAGGAGTGTCAAATCTACTCCAGGAGGTATTTTGTGGTTTAAGAAAAAAGGTTTTAAATCATTTATTTTTTTAGTCTCAAATCATGAAAGTTCATTAGCTGAAGTTGGCCAGTGGCTGGGAGGTGAAACGGGTTGTGGGTAGAGGGGAAGTTCTGTATCGTAAGTGGTTTGACAGATGTCTTTTAATCACTTCGGGGATAGTCTGAGACAGCAGGTATGTTTTGGCAGATGGTCTGTGTCTTAGCCAGCACAAGACAGGGGAATAGGAAGGAATACTAACACTATGTGGCCTAATGCACCAGAAGAAGAGCTTTTCTTTTTAAGGTATCAGTGTTCCTCAAAGGTTCTACGTTATTTGTGGTGGTGCCAAGCTGAAACAGGCAGTATACACAGTGGGAGCAGTGGAAAGGATGAGGCATTATTAATGTGTTATTGTATCATTTCAGGATTTGCGGTGGGATGCCAGACAAATTATTCAAGTCATTTCTGCTTCATTTAGTAAGAGAAGAGGGATGCCATGCAATAAAGGTCCTGGTCTGGATTCTAACCTATAGGTTGTAGAGGTTACATGATTTGCACCTTAGTGTAGAGAGCCACCAGAATGCCCAGAAAACTCTTTAGTGTAGTGAGCCACCAGAATGCCCAGAAAACTCTTTAGTGTAATGAGTCACAGGATGCCAAGAAAACACGTTAGTGTAGAGAGTCACAGGATGCCCAGAAAACGATTTAGTGTAATGAGTCACAGGATGCCAAGAAAACTCTTTAGTGTAGAGAGTCACAGGATGCCTAAAAACACGTTAGTGTAGAGAGCCACAGGATGCCCAGAAAACTCTTTGGTGTAGTGAGCCACCAGAATGCCCAGAAAACACTTTAGTGTAGAGAGTTATATTTCATATGGCTTTACGCTCTGCTCTATTGGAACTGTCCCTTTAATCATATGCTATCATGAAAACGTTCAACCACGTGCACTCACCTACACCTGCCTGACCATGCCCACATCCGCTCACATATAAGCGGGGTCATGGCCATACTACCAGCTCCTTCCCTACTTTCACCACCTGGAAGTCCGTGCTGCAGTGCACCTTTTTCAGATCAGTGCTGTAGTAGTTAGTGTTAGTTAAGGAGCTGTGCTGACATTGTGTTTTTTATTTTCTCTCGCTAATTTTTGAGAAAAGAAAGATATAATGTCTTCACCACCGGAGAGTTTAGACAACTATCGTTCTGACCTCCACCGGCGCTTCACAGTCGCGGCTTCCTCCGTGTATTGTGGGGCGTTCCTGGCTCCACGGTTGTGGCAGGCAGGTGCGCCTCAGCGGCGCCCGAAGGAGAGTGCGCGTCGCAGAGGGGCCGTCGAGCTCCCATCTCCTGTGAGATGGCCGAGTTCCGGCTCTGGTCCCACCGCCAGAGGGCAGTCAGCTGGTCTGATGGTCCCTCTGGTGGACGGTGATTTGCTGCGCAAGCTCTTCGCCTCGGCTCGTTCTCGTCATACGGCAATGAGCGGCGGGGGCGGACAGTTTAGCGGCTGTGTCAGGCCGGCTCAGAGCAAGGATTCCCTCGTCTCCTCTCCATCGCCTCCAATGGAAACAGAGGATTACATGGAGGGGGCGGGGGAATTCTTGTTCGACGCCCTAGCGGAGACAGAGCATTCTCCCCCTCGGGGAGTGGCAGAGGATGCTGTGTTTCCCTGAAGAGCCTCGTACTCCGAGACTGGGTTCAAGTCACCACCTCCGAGACGAGATGCCCTGCTATCATCCGCACTGGACGTTGGCTCCCACCAATCTTACCGAGACAGTGAGTGTAGCCTCCCAAACGCGAGGGATGCGAGCGAAGCGGAAGAAAGTACGCAAAGGGAGTTGCAGGCTTTGTTCCCCGAGCTCATGACGCCACTGCCGGCACCTGTTCCCGATGACATGATAGGTCATCTCTGGCAACGCTGTGCTGTGAGGGAGGCGAGCGTTGTCTGCCCGTTCTTCCCTTCAATGGAGGCCTATGTGTCGCGGGGACAGGTAATCCCCCGCATCATTGGCCTCACCCCCACCTATGTGCCTTTCACGCGGGTGGTGGGCTTGGTCCAGGGGTTAAAGGAGGGGGTGCCACGGCTTGATAGTCTGATGGCATCTATCCTTTGCCCCGAGATGGTGTGGGAGCCGAAGAAGAAGCCACTTCAAGCCACACCAAGGGGAAGTCGGCTAAGCAGTTGGCTGTCTGGAGTGACCAGGTCTACATCACCTCAACCCAGAGCCTAGCTGTGACGTCCAACATCGCACAGCTAGCGCGCTTCATGTCGGGCTGATGGCGGGTGGAGTGGTACTGGATGACCACCAGAAGTACCTCCACGCCCAGGCGACGGGAGCCATCCTGCATCTCTCGCAGCTACAGGCAATAGCTGCGGGGAAGCAACGCACCCTGGCCACTCTCATCCAGCGCCACCTCTGGCTTGAGTAGGCGTCACTCACGGACCACCGGAGGATCCCCCTCCTCATGGTCCCCCTCTCCGACGCTGGGCTCTTCGGCTCGGCGATGCAGGAGATGGCGTCAGCCTGCAGGGACATGGAGGAGCAGCGGTCCGTCCTACAACCCCACTTCCCCCGGCCCGACACCACCGCGACCGGAGGCGTGACGTGGAGACGATGCCGGAGCAGGACTCCAGCCGTTGCCACCGCCACTGCTGGCCCTCCCAGCAAGAACCCTCGTGGACGGGGAGAGGACGGCGCCACCGCTGCCGCCAGTCATCCTGCGCCCGGGGGGAACGGTAGGGAACGACGTGGCCAGACGGCTCCCGAGCACCGTCCCTCCGGGCCAGCTCCCCGTGGGGGCAAACGACACCCCGCGCGCGGCGGGCGATGCACGTGACATTTACCCCTGCTGCCCCCACTCCCCCTCCCCTCCGCCAAAATTATTTTGATTAAAATAAAACATGTGTTTAATTCACTGTATTTTGGGGGATACGACATGTGCAATATAAACCCACAGCAAAAAATGCTGGGGTCGCGTTCTTGCTTGGGAGTTTGTGGTTGCTGTTGTGTATAACTTGCAAGGCCTGGCATTTCTAGCACTTAGCCAAGGGCTTATGTCCTTTCTCTCTACCTAAGCCAGTGTTCTTTTTTACATGGTAAAAGTGAACTTGACGGCTTCGCTGTACGATGAGGGTTGTGTGTTTCATGTAAATACGTTTTAGGATAAAATGTAGCATTTGAGCCGCAACTGGTGTGCTACTGTTAGCTTACAGAGTTGTACATATGTAGCATGTAAACCAAGGACTTTTTGAGTCACTCTCTTCAGTCTGGTATTTTTTCTTTGCTTGAGGGTAAAGATAAAAAATAGCGGGTGGCAAGTTTTTTGCACATAAGCCAGAGCCGTGGATAAAACCTGTTTTTTACACAAACAAGGTTATCGGCTGTGGTTGGCGTGTAGGATGTGAAGCTATTACACTACAGGTGTATGTGCTTTCATTTTAGCGCACTATACAACTGGTGTCACGGCTCTGCCTTTTTTTATTGCGTCGTATCAGGGGTGAGGTGGTTGAGGGGGGTGGACAAATACCCCCCCCCCCCCCGGATATAGTTATATCCTTTACGAAACTGATTGGCCGAGAGGTTGTGCCTTTCTACCTATCAGTCTCCCTGATGAAGGTGTTCTCTCTCTCGTCACAGGGAGGGGGGATTTCCCCGGCCACTGAAGACGCCACAGGCACGTTTTCTTATTGGCCAAGAGACATGTCCGTGAGTTACAGGGCCTGTGCTACAGACCGCTGTCATTGTAAAGGATAGATGATGCGATGCAGTCGAGACTGTTGGTCCTTCTGCTCTGCTCTCTAACAGTAGTGTATATTGGACCGTTTTGTCTACTTAGTCCAATCTGTTACATGAACCTTTTTCAATTGTTTCACTCACTTTGAGGTCTCTCTGGAAAAACCGCTGTCTTCCCCTCTTACATAAAGAGCAGAATTGACGGGTTTTTATTCCCAGGCTCGTCGTATGAGAGCCCGTGTCTGTGTCTCTAGTACCGGCTTCCTGCTGCTCGTCCCAGACAGTGAGGGGAAACATTGTGGGGCTCTTTCTTTTTAGAAATTCGCCGTCACTGTTCTCGGGTTCTTTACGAGCATACACACTGTTTCATAAAAGAAATCAGCGTTTGGTCTTACGAGACCGATCAGCACTGGCCCAGGGTGTTTTTCAATGATTGAATCCGCTTTTTGGGACCAGCGCGCCTTGGTTGCCCAACATCATAAAAACGCAGTTTTTTATGCAGTCTGCTGTTTTTTTTTTATATATCTCTACTGAGCACCAGTGCACTAGGTTAGACTCGAGCACTTGCGTACATCTCCGGGGGGAGATGACGGAGTAGATTGAACATTGGCATGGGGGTTTCACGCCCGTTAGGTGGGCCACCGGGAGCGGTGCGTTCGCGTACTGACCGTCTTGGTGGTGCCCCGGGGCGCAGACAAGTTCTGGTACCCCGAAGGACCCTGAGCTTTTCCGGGGGGAAAATGCCAGGGCGGGCCGGACGTCACAGGGGTTGATGTTATGAATGTGTGTGTCATATAGATGCCACTACGAGTTGCCCTTAACAGTGGTGTGCATTGGTCCATACTATGTTGTACCTTTTTGCACAATGTTAGGTGGGTTGGTCCTTCTCCATTCGTTTCACCCCTCCCTCCCTGCTAAACCAGGGATGGGAGGGGGGTGTCGGGGAGGCTGCTTCTGTCAACTCCTCTATGCATCCCTGTGTAGGTCCCGTTCCTCCAGGCCCAGGTTGGGCCTTGCCCTCGTTGACCTGTTGGCCTGGGTTAACCCTTTTTAAACCTGAAACGCCTTGAACTGCATTGTATAGCCTGTGTATACGCGCAGTTATGTTTCCGGGGTTTCTTAATGGGTTAAGGGAGCAACCATTTTCTGTTAATAAACATAGGGGGGTGGTTGTCTCCCCGGTGTGTTGGTAGCAGAGTCGACTCTTCGGTTGAGCCCGGGTCTGACCCCGGCTGCCCGAGAGTATGCCCCCGCATGTTTCATGACGTCTGCCAATTGTGTCAAACTATTTCTCTGAACCTCGACCCCGCGGGATTAATAAATTGGCAGGGTCAGGGTTCGTGGTGGAATCTGTTCGCTGGCGGAGTTGGCTAACTCCGACTCCGCGAGGTTCGTGACCCCCTGAGATTGTGACATGGTGCACGGCATACGGAACACCCTTTCCGCTGGGATACTGTTCTTACAGTTAGCCCCTTAGGCGCCTGTCTAGTCCGCAGTGCTCCAGGCGCGGGTCGAGTTCTGCTCTTGTTAAGACCTGTTGGCCTGGATTGAGGGATCAACCTCCTTGGAGGGTTGTCTCCCCGGTGCGCCAGCTGGCCCCACTATATTGTGGGGGGGAAGCCTCCTTGGAGCGCTTCGGAGCGGCGTGCCAGGTGGATAAGGGCCTTCACCTATTGTAGGCCCTGTCCTATACGCTGGCGATGTGTGGGGTGGTGTCACCAGTGACCGTCTGGTGGGGTCTCGATGCCACGGCCTCGTTGACCTTGCCAGGCCCCTTTTTCGGGGGGTCCTGGCCCACGGGATGTGGCCTGGGGCTGGGGCCTCCTCCGCGCCCTGCTGCTATGGCCTTGCCACGGGGTCGCGTTTTTTTTTACTCCGACCCCGCGATGTTGGGGGCTGTGACGTGGGTTTTTTGCTTCACGTCCGTTCCCTGGTGGCGTGCGGGATGCGCGACCGAGTAGTTGCGTGCCCTTCTAAACAAAGGTGAGTCACGCGGTCTGCTCACCCTGTGCGTTGAGGTACTGTTCCCTCTTCACACAGTCGGGTCCGGTCTCCCTCCCGTCTCTCACTAGGGGGGGCGGGGGGCCCGGATCCTCCCCGGTATTCTGATGGTTGTAGGGGACCTCAGCGGCTACATCTGTCGGGCTCTCCGCTCTGCTCCGCTCTTGTGTTCCAATAGAGCAGAGCGTAAAGCCATATGAAATATAACGAAGTTTATCCTATAACCCTAGTTATATGAAAATGGCGAGCGCTCTGCTCTGACTCACTGAGGACCCCATGTGTCTTCCGTTTCGGCGGTGAAAGACTGGGGAAGGAGCTGGTAGTATGGCCATGACCCCGCTTATATGTGAGCGGATGTGGGCGTGGTCAGGCAGGTGTAGGTGAGTGCACGTGGTTGAAAGTTTTCATGATAGCATATGATTAAAGGGACAGTTCCAATAGAGCAGAGCACTCGCCATATTCATATAACTAGGGTTATAGGATAACCTTCATTACAGGATGCCCAGAAAACTCTTTAGTGTAATGAGTCACAGGATGCCTAGAAAACACTTTAGTGTAGAGAGCCATAAGATGCCTAGAAAACACTTTAGTGTAGAGAGTCACCAGGGTGGCTTTTAACAGGAATCACAGCATTGAACAAACCGAAGTTGCATTGCATTGGAAGGGTGAAATTGATTTACTTCCAGAGTGCATTTACATTAAGACATTCCTTATGGGTGAAGAATGACCGTATAATATGTATTCAGGACATCAGATTATGAAGTGGTATTCTTGGTAAATACATGCCAAAACGATGGACAAATAAGAAGACTATTGTGTATTTAAAGTAATAAATTGTCATAAATACACAAGTGGCATGAGACTGTGTGAAATTGGTGAAAATATGTTCCGTGAGAAACCCATGCCTCCCTTCCATGAATGTGACTCCCAAAACAGATATAGGGGTATAAATCATGTTTTCAACCACCTGGAATTTCTTATAGAGTTGGGAAACTATATCCAAAATACATGGCGGGAAATGATCACAATCCGAGTCTAGAATCTCATATTTACATGGAGCAACAACAACTTAACTGTGTGTGTGTGTGTGTGTGTGTGTGTGTGTGTGTGTGTGTGTGTGTGTGTGTGTGTGTGTGTGTGTGTGTGTGTGTGTGTGTGTGTGTGTGTGTGTGTGTGTGTGTGTGTGTGTGTGTGGCAAAACCTCACTTGTTCATGTCTGATGCTGTTTTAACACTTTCAATGCCACCAGATGGCGCCAGAGTTAGCGCCTGAATGCCACCATCGGCGCCAATGTTAACCTTAATATCGCCTAATCTATGTTTTAAATTATGGCTATGTGTCTAATCTGCCCGTCGCTTATCAAAGAATCCTTTTCCAGTCAGTGCTGTCAAGGCAGATTGGTTTTTTATCGCTTCATTTCCGTTTGAGAGCATTTTGAAAAGCACCCGTTTTGAGGTAAAAAACAGTCCATTCTGGGCCATTCTATGATAATCGTCTTTTACTGGAATATTCCAGAACGTTGATATTTGTCGGCCTATTTATGAATCGTTTTCAAATAAACGCTAGATGATCAATATTATACGTACACGCACGCCCATTCGAGCCGCGCACGGATAATCGGCGTGTTCATTTCCTCTTGGATTTTTACAGTGAAACCGATAGAGGACATTTCACAAAACAGCTTATATCTTCATCAAAATGAGTCTGATTATCCTAACACTGATAACATAGATTCCTTACCTGACATCAGATGGAATCCAACTGGTATATTCCAATTCCTGATCACCATTCTAAAAAATCGATAAGTGTATAGATCCAACGTGTGTACAATAGAACAGTGGTTCCCAAAGTCGGGGTCGCGACCCAAAGGTGGGCCGCGAGCAGCCACGGGTGGGCCGCGAGAAGATTAAAATAAATAAAAAAATAAATAAAAAAAAATTATTATTATTATTATTATTATTATTATTATTATTATTATTATTATTATTATTATTATTATTATTATTATTATTATTATTATTATTATTATTATTATTATTATTATTATTATTATTATTATTATTATTATTATTATTATTATTATTATTATTATTATTATTATTATTATTATTATTATTATTATTATTATTATTATTATTATTATTATTATTATTATTATTATTATTATTATTATTATTATTATTATTATTATTATTATTATTATTATTATTATTATTATTATTATGTGAGCTATAGACTACCTAGGGTTGAAAGGAATCTCTGAGCATGACATGGAGAGCAAAATGGCCGTCGTTTTATTATAATGATTTTTTTTTAAATTAATTAATTTCTTTTTTTTACAAAATAATGATGATGTATGATAAATATAATTATAATAAAAAAAATCCTGCTCTGAATATCATAGTCCAATCAGCAGCAGCATATAATTTTGTTCTGGAATTAATCTCAGAATCACTGACACTCCATCGGCGACTTCTCTCTGGCTGCCGATCACCCCTCAGCCGATCACCCCTCACTTCTCTCTGGCTGCCGATCACCCTCTCGTTCATTCATGTGTTGGCATATATTTTTTTTAACACCACGACCTCCAATGCATTTCTATGGGTTGTTTTAGTGCAAGCCCTTACGTGCTTTCGTCATACGTAAGTCACACTAGGCTGAGCGCGGTGCATTCGTTTGACATCACGTCTGGAATCACGCCAACCAGGAAATAACTAACGCTAATAGTTGTTGACTTGTTGTTGTCGTTGAAAAATGTATAATAATCACAAGATACATTCAGTGCTGGATCGAACAAAATGGATTTGAGAAGCTTTGTGGTCCGGGCTTGAACTTTTCATAAATGTGTCTCCATAAATCCATTTTGTTCGATCCAGCACTGAATGTATCTTGTGATTATTATACAGAGCGCTATGCTAAACAGTACATACTGCCAAAGAGATTAAAGTTAGAGGGGGTAGTTCCTATCTACACAGTACAGCCAAAGCATTCCCACCGCTACCGTGCGATTAGAGGCAAATTCTTTTCAGTTCAGTTCAGTTCAGTTCAGTTCAGTTCAACTTTATTATCCCAGATGGGAAACTTGACTTGCAGTCAGGGGCAAAAGATAAAAACAACACAAGTACAAAATGATTTTCCTGGACATACAATAATACAAAACACAAGAACATAACAAAGCAAGATCTAAGGTGGAAGACAACACTGCTTCTTCCTCATTTTGAGATTCAGTGGTGGTTGGAACACAGCACTTTACACATTACTGCCACTTAGTGGAATGAGTGATGGGGATCAGTAACCTCTTTACAGAATAAATCAGTAAACCAATAATAAACCTCTAGGTGGCGATATGCACATGAGAACAGTACATTTTCCCATACACATGTAGAAGAAGAACATCTGACTTGAACATCTGACACATGACCTACTGTTTTGTACTGTATATAAGTGCAGAATGGTTAGTACATTATGTTGACATACTGTCAGTACGAGGTTTTGCTCAGGCCTGTTAGAGTATCCTGCCTGAAACGTTCTGACAGTTTCCCTCAAAGTTCATTCTTTATTTTTTGGTTAAACTCCTTTAGTGCCATGTTGTTCCTAAATCAAACGTTTTTACAAGGACAGTCTAACGTGTGCTTCTGGCCGAGAAAACTTGTGAGTGGCATAGAAATTGTTAAGGAGAGGACTGTCTGGAAGCAGTTGTTCAGGTGGAATCAGGAACATGCAGAATTTCTAGGGCAATGTGTAGGGTCATATTTAGGGATGACCAGAGCCCAACAATGTGATATTTTTTATTCACTGGTATTATTCTGCAGTTACATCACTGTGACTAGGATTTAAAATATTTGTATAATCAGATGAGGCTCTAGGGAGGAAAAATAAGGAAATACCAGGTGAGAAGGCGAGGATGTGAATGAGCTCAAATGTGAAAGAAATTTAAATAGTAATTTATATCAAACATACATACATAGCCCATACAATTTCAACAACATATGACTTTCTTAAATCTGTGGAACAAGGATCGAGTTTAAATCTATTTTTAATTATTCAATTTTGAGCCCCTCTTTCTTCCCTTGTATTGGACATGTTTTGATGGATGTAGCAACACACCACAAGTGTAATTAATTACTTCCTTCCTACCCCACACCACCAGGGGGTAAAAAACCTTTACAAACCGGTCAGTACACTTTGCCGCCCAACCACGAGTTAACTCGTGTTTCGATTCCACCCGTTGAGGACCAGTTATTGTGGCAAGTTGTTATTGTTTTATTCCATATTAATAACGGTATTAACGTCCCCGATCGACTTGCAGGATCTACCCGCATATTTGATTTCCGAAACATGCAATACCGGCCAGATCCTCTTAGGGGCGCCATCGCTCCACTGCAGTATCATTGAGGCCGAATGGGATATTTTTTTTTTTATTGTCTAGGGGCGTGGATCCCAGCCGAACATCCTCCATCTTTGATCACGTTACCGAACGCAGATTTCAGCCTGGAATAATGGGATTTATGATCAGCCAATGGACATATCGATCTACCAGATTCCGATGAATAATGACGAAATGCTGCCGGCGATCACATGGGCTGACGGTAGGATACTATTCACCCAAATTACAGCCGGATTGGACATTGTTGTAACACGCAAGCGATCGATCAGTTGAATGTGGCTACTTGAACGCACACTGTATTGCTAATCAATAATATTAATCGGCGTCCCCCGCCGCCCCCATTTAATCCATAGATGCTCTGTAATAGTCCGGATGCTAAGCAGTTTGTTTTATTTCATTTGTATATATACAACAGAAATGGCGTTTGATATAACGTGACTAGCCTTTAGCCTCATATCTAGCTTCCCAGAAAAAAGACGAGACGAAAACTGCGATAAAGCTTATATTCACGACGCTATAAAATGACAACCAACCGATGGATTTTTATTTTCTTTAAGCCATTATGAAGGCACGGTTTATGCACTCAAGTGACAATGAGAATGGACAGATAGCAATACTATAAAGTATATATATAGCTGTTAGAAAGTACATCGGTTTGTTGACAAACCCTGGTCGTCCAGAACCATATTACACTGCAAACCGTGGTCGCCAATGTGTAAGCAGTGTTCCTGGTTCTAAAAAGAACAGCTAATTGATTAATCAAAGCCAATTAATGGCTTGTGTTCCCATTGTAACATCATCGAGGGGATACGATTCTGAACAGTTTGTTTATGCTTGTTCAAACCCTGGCCAAACGGAAAATAGTACATTGTGTAATTTCCCACCAGAGCCTAAATAACATGACAAATCCATACAAAGGTAAATTATTTTGTGTCTGTATTCTGTTGGTCATTGGTAGTGTTCGTCAACATTGGAGTAAAACAGACCTACTCCGATTTACAATGAGTTGAGAAAGTTCCAGAAATCCTATTTTCCATCTACAGACCAAACTCTTCAAGAATGTCCATGTATGTATGTATGTATGTATGTATGTATGTATGTATGTATGTATGTATGTATGTATGTATGTATGTATGTATGTATGTATGTATGTATGTATGTATGTATGTATGTATGTATGTATGTATGTATGTATGTATGTATGTATGTATGTATGTATGTATGTATGTATGTATGTATGTATGTATGTATGTGTGTGTGTGTGTGTATGTATGTATGTATGTATGTATGTATGTATGTATGTATGTATGTATGTATGTATGTATGTATGTATGTATGTATGTATGTATGTATGTATGTATGTATGTATGTATGTATGTATGTATGTATGTATGTATGTATGTATGTATGCATGTATGCATGTGTGTATACCCTGCAATTATATGGCAAAAAAAAACACAGATCAGGGCTGAATGGAGAAGAACATATAGATCCATAAAGAATAATACAATGTGTTCCTGTATGCTGTAGCTCACTGGGTAGAGGGTTAGGACTTCCCACTGGGTTACTGAAAATATCTACGCACTCGTGGCATTGTAAGGTGTTGAGGAGAAAAGCGTCTGCCAAATGGCATGCATTACATTACATTACAATCTGCTTCAAGAGAGCTGCAATACTCTGGAATAGAAACCTGATTAATTCCAAACACAACCTCGGCAGTGCGGATGATAATAGGGCAGTGGTACATTAACGGCTCTTGTAATGTAATGTCTCCTTCGAAGTCTTGGCAGGAATTTAAATAAAATGTTAATCGGACAGAAGGGCTATTGGAAAGAATCTTCTACATAATTCAACAGCTATTTGGGTCACTGGGAATACTTAATGCATTCCTCTTACAATATGGGTGGGCCCTGGGTCCCTCTTTAGATCGGGGCCTCCTCTACCATAATATTACCTTGAGCCTGGGAACAATTTATCACAGTACTTTAACATGCCATGGGGTGCTGCGAGCCCCTCTGGAAGGGGATGTTTGTGTTAACTGCCCAGTTCACTGTCTGGATTTTCCCTGTGCGCCGGCTTATTGTAGGCAGGGACTGAGTTATTCCCTCTGTGGACAGTGTACTATATGTAGCATGCAAGACAGCCCGGGGCGTCTCACTCCCCCCTGCTTCCATAGGATGCCATTCATCTTGGATGGTTCTGATATCAATGCTGGGTATCACTTAAACATTTTCTCACACCTTGCATTCAATAAACAATACTACAACGATACTTTTGTGTATATGACAACCTTACAGACGTATGTGTTGGAGATGTTTCTGTAAAGAACGAATGGCTCATGTCTTTACGATGATGTAAAAATATAAAGAGCTTTGTGTTGATTTGTTAGTCAAGACATGACATTTTTCCAATACTGGGTGGTAGTACTGATGTGATTGGATAGATATCTTGGTGGTACAGTTTTACTCAGCCCTACAGGGTTTTTGGGTGATATATTTTCAACTGATGCTACAGTATTCATTTATTTACTGTGATCGGTTATGACAGTTGACCACAAGTTCTATGAAGATAAAATGCATACTCTCTTCATCACATATAGCTTTATGTATAACAGACCCTCCCAACCTCTTCATCACATAGAGCTTTATGCATAACAGGCCCTCCTAACCTCTTCATCACATAGAGCTTTATGCATAACAGGCCCTCCTAACCTCTTCATCACATATAACAGGCCCTCCTAACCTCTTCATCACATAAAGCTTTATGTATAACAGACCCTCCTAACCTCTTCATCACATAAAGCTTTATGTATAACAGACCCACCTATTCATCACATAGAGACAGAGCTTTATGTATAACAGACCCACCTCTTCTTCACATAGAGGCAGAGCTTTATGTATAACAGACCCTCCTCTTCATCACATAGAGACAGAGCTTTATGTATAACAGACCCACCTCTTCTTCACATAGAGACAGAGCGTTATGTATAACAGACCTTCCCAACCTCTTCATCACATAGAGACAGAGCTTTATGTATTACAGACGCTCCTCTTCTTAACATAGAGACAGAGCTTTATGTATAACAGATCCACCTCTTCATCACATAGAGACAGAGCTTTATGTATAACAGACCCACCTCTTCATCACATAGAGACAGAGCTTTATGTATAACAGACCATCCTCTTCATCACATAGAGACAGAGCTTTATGTATGACAGACCCTCCTCTTCTTAACATAGAGACAGATCTGTATGTATAACAGACCCTCCCAACCTCTTCATCACTTAGAGACAGAGCTTTATGTATAGGTATGTGTGTCTTTCTCTTAGGGCAATAGCAGAGTACCGGGAGAAATCCCAGTGGGCCGGTTGAGCTGTCCATGATACAAAAACAAGGGTGAGAGTGATGCGTCATCGCGGCCCACATTGATTCTGCACCAGCCCACATCCTATGTTGCGGCACTTTAAGTAGGCTAGTCTCCGATTTAGATGTTTTACAAATGTTATTAAACAGGTATTTCAGAAGAGTTTGTCCAAGGCATTTTCCACTAGTGATAATCTATTAAAACTGAATTTCCCATTGGTTACTTACAACCACTAACAACCACATGACAACTGTGTGTATGTGTATGTATGCCTCTCTCTCTCTGTCTCTGTCTCTGTCTCTCTCTCTCTCTCTCTCTCTCTCTCTCTCTCTCTCTCTCTCTCTCTCTCTCTCTCTCCTCTCTCTCTCTCTCTCTCTCTCTCTCTCTCTCTCTCTCTCTCTCTCTCTCTCTCTCTCTCTCTCTCTCTCTCTCTCTCTCTCTCTCTCTCTTCTGTCTCTCTGTCTGTCTGTCTCTCTCTCTCTCTGTCTGTCTGTCTGTCTCTCTCTCTCTCTCTCTCTCTCTCTCTCTCTCTCTCTCTCTCTCTCTCTCTCTCTCTCTCTCTCTCTCTCTCTCTCTCTCTGTAGCCTCTTTCCCCATGTCCCTCCATATGTGTTTCTCTCTATTATCTCTACCCGCTCTCTCTCCCTCTGTGTGTGTGTGTGGTGTGTGTGTGTGTGTGTGTGTGTGTGTGTGTGTGTGTGTGTGTGTGTGTGTGTGTGTGTGTGTGTGTGTGTGTGTGTGTGTGTGTGTGTGTGTGTGTGTGTGTGTGTGTTCTGTGCCTCCCCACCTGGGGAGAGGGAATCTAAAGATGCGCTTATGGTCATAGTGGGGACCAGGCTGTTGTCTGTAACCTACTACACATGATTCTATTTTTATGGTTATGGAATTTACTACAGTTGTTTTGGACTTTACATAAATGGATAGTGTTGCCTACCGATGGACTATCTGTAGCCTATAGGCTACTACACGGACACTTGAAACATTTGAATTGCCAGGGGGAACCATTAATGACAATAATTATACACTGCTTGTGATTTTGCCATAATGTATCCATAAGGTTGCCATGGTAATGGTAATACATTTTGGTAGCCTACTCAGTGGCGAATATTCATGGAAGCCAAGGGAAGCCAAGCTTCCCAAAAAAAAATGTAAACAAAAAATTTAAAATTAAACGTTTTTTTTTTTTTTTTTTTTTTTTTAGTTTACAATAATAAAGAAAATCATTATTTTTCATCTCTGTGTTATAATAATTTTCTCCCTCCTGGAGAAATTAACCGAACGAGCAAAACTGCGCCCACTCTCTCTAACACGTTGTCACTGACTGAGGCAGCTGCCAGCCTGGAGGTTCACGAGATAAAGCTTATACATTTTTCTGTACTGTTTCTACTCTGCTCCTGTATTGGATTAGTTGTAGACACACACTGGGCGGGATCCACAAAGAATGGATTCCACGTTGCTAATTGCACCCTTACTTACAATTCATTATGAATTGAAAATGGGGGACCCTGATGTAAACAATACAAAAGTCTTTCTCTGGTCTGCATCCCCTTAACAATTGTGTGTATTGAGCCGTACTGTATTGGACCCATTCTGCAATCTGTTAATAAAATGTTCAATCAATCAATCACTGCGCAGGTTCAATTGATTGATTTGAAAATGTTATTTATGTTAACAGATTGCAGAATGGGTACAATACAGTACGGCTCAATACACACAATTCTTAAGGGGATGCAGACCAGAAAAAGACTTTCGTCTTGTTTACATCAGGATCCCCCATTTTCAATTCATAATGAATTGTAAGTAAGGGTGCAATTAGCACCGTGCATTCCATTCTTTGTCGACCCCGCCCCGACCCCGCCCCGTCCATACATGGCAAATAAAATCTCTGACTGAGTGACTCTGACCTATTAGTAGCCTGGTGTTGGTTTGGTTGAGGAACGGGGTGTTTTTGTAATGTAACAAATATTTGTTGTCAATGTGGCTCCTGAGTAGTTGGCCAAGTGTGAGTATCACTGGTCTAGATTAGTAAGCTCCATTATGCTCATAAGTGGTGCTAGTTCTGGTGTGTTTGTCGATGGGCACGGGTGTGGTGGAGTGACGGCGGGCTGGTCGCGGTGGGTCAAAAAGACCAGGGCTGTTTCTTCTAGTCCCAGTCTGTCCCTGTCTTAGGGCTTGCTTGATCTGGTCTGATACGGCAGGGACCTGGTCCGACTGCTAAAGCCATCAACCTGCCCTGGTTGGGGGCTGATAAATCACCTTGTAATAACACGCGTCAGCAGGTAAGGGGGGCCAGGGGGCCAACAGAGCTAGCTACCGTAAATCTCCTGCCCCGCTGTCCGTACAGCGTCCACTTTGGTTTAGGTAGAGGTGTGTAATCTGTGCTTGCCTACGCACTCACCCTACCACCCCCACCCCCACCCCCGATTTAGGGCTGTGAGAACCTTTTCAGGGGGGATTCAGCTGGCGGAGCGACCGCCCACTCACCTTCCGTTTTAAAATCAGGGTTGTTTACTGAAGTGCTCTGTTATGTGTCACTGTGGTATGAACCATCTGAATCCCTTCATATGCAACTCCATGGCTTACTATAGTAGACTGCTAATCGATCTGTTAGGATTTAGAAATATATTTTTTTATTGTTGCATTTAAATGTATTTGTCATCATATTTTTTTTCCTTTTTTTATCATTTGTGAATTTACACATTTAGAATATCTTGAAATCCTCCCAATTATTAAACAGGTTTCAGCCAATCAGAGCAGACTGAACATTTCTCCCCTGTGGATCATATTTATCTGCTTTAGGCTTATGATTAACACAGCACATAATGCAGTATACTGCTCCGGTATTACAGTAATTTGCAGATAGATAAGCAGCTCACTATGAGCCAGCTAGCGTTTAGTAGCCTACTTCAAGCCAGCCGTTTATAGAATATGTGATGTCCAGTGGCGGCTGCTGACCAAATTTTTTGGTGAAGCACAAATTATTATATTATATTATATATTAAATTATATTTTTTAAACATCCCCAAGGCTGCAACACCCCCATTCCTCCCAGGTGTCAGGCTCCTCATTCGCTTCCATTCATTTTGGAGACCATGTTTAAATATCATACTTCTGAAGTATAAACAAACTACTGCTGTGACGATTTCAATTGGAGGTGGTTGGGTGGGTATAGGCGGGGTGGGGGAAACTGTACAACTGTACAAGCAAAACTGTACATTGGAATATCAAGGGAAACGTCAATAAGGCCAGCACGGTGAAAACAAGCTGCTGAACTTCAGCCTCTCAGTCAAACATCAGCCACAACACCTGATTACTTGAGGAACCGATTTTATCTGAAGGAGCTTCCCATAACCTTCTGACAAACTTCATGAGAAACATCCGCCTGGCCCCAGACTTCAGCAACAGCTGGTGGTGACCAGACAGACACTGATAGAACCCCTTCCTCAGTCTCCTCTAACATGTATTTACCACCTTCCTCTGCACGAGGCCACAGATGGGTTTTATGTAACACTTAAAAGGACAATTATGTTGGTAATTCGAAAGTAAACACGCATTTCAGCCACACACACACATCACTGACACACTGGACGCAGCGGTCCAATATATATATATATTTTAAATCCACTCACCATTTGACGTACTTCTTTACGAAGAAATAGTGTCCCAGTCCCTTCAGATCACTTGTAAATAAAATCCATCCTTCGATATTTCGTTCAATGTTGTAAATCCAAAAATGCAAACACAGTCTTTTGTGAAACGTTCCATTTTCGGGACTGTAGAAACTGTGGTCACCCAAGCAATTCAAGTCAACACAAAAGCATTGCCAACTCGACCGATCTCATCTTCCGTTGAATATTCCGACTCGAGACACTAATCCCATTCCCATGGAAAGTGTAAACAATAGCCATGACTTACAGAGTCCAAGACGTCACGTTCACGTCGTGAACTACACTAGTGTTCAACTGAGATCAAAAAAAATATGTATATATCATCAAACGATGCAGTGCACAATAAGTTGATGAAGTTCAACAATTGAATAAAGATCTTAAAATATGAATTATTAGGCAAAGGAATGTTCTTCTTCACTCCAGTCTCTTTCCAGGCAAATTGCACACGTGAGATGATGAAACATCTAGAACATATTGACGCCAGTCCAGGTGCAGGTCCGCAGGCTTTCTCTGATTGGATTTCAAGGCTGTCAGTCAACACAATGTGGTACGACCTGAACGCCAATCAATCAAGTGCGCTCCGTCTCACGACCCATCTTTTTTAAACTCAAATAGCCTATTTTGATTGGATAATTATATTCTTAAGCCAAACCCGTGCAACTATTATTGCAGTAAGTGATTGACAGCTGGCCATTACTGCAGTCAGGTCAGAGAGCTCAGAGCTGTCACAAAATTTTTATTCGCAGGGATTGTTTTTGTTCAAATTCACTGGCATTGTTCACAGAGGAAAACATTTCTAATAAAAATAATAATAATAATAATAATAATAATAATAATAATAATAATAATAATAATAATAATAATAATAATAATAATAATAATAATAATAATAATAATAATAATAATAATAATAATAATAATAATAATAATAATAATAATAATAATAATAATAATAATAATAATAATAATAATAATAATAATAATAATAATAATAATAATAATAATAAAAAAAAAATATATATATTTCTAGTGAAGTACTGCCTCACTAGTTGTCATGCTATAACCTCCACTGGTGATGTCATCCCCAAAATGGCCCCCTGATTCCCCACAAGTGGCATGAGGAATCAGCAGTAAAAACAGCCTCTAATATGTAGCCCTCCACTGTGGAGAGATGATAGATGAGGCAGACAGCCATCTTGGATCCTCTGGTTATACTGCTTGGCTCCAGGGCGCGTCTCTACATTTCGTAGCTCCATTTCTGCAGACCCCTCTCTGATTGGTTGAACTCCATTTCTGCAGACCCCTCTCTGATTGGTTTAGCTCGTCACGCGGTAAAAGGCGGATGTAATGTTATCATCTCAAGAAGATAAAAAGAAATGTACTACCAGATTCGCGTATAACGTTATTTCACGTGACTTCGCGGTTTATTCATAACGTTATGCACATTTCACAGCCAGCTGTCAGAAACTGTACATTGTAACGTTATACGTTTATTCACATAACGTTATTTCACGTGACGCGTTCAACTTGTTTACACTCCCCACTTACTGTAACTGTACCATGACGCACTCCCCACTTAACCCAGTTAATGCCTTAACTAGACAGTTACAATGTAACATTTAGATTAACACAGTTAATGCCTAACTAGACAGTTACAATATAACATTTAGATTAACACAGTTAATGCCTAACTAGACAGTTACAATATAACATTTAGATTAATTAACCCAGTTAATGCCTTAAGAGAGAGAGGCTGGTGGTCAAGTCAAGTCAAGAGTTATTTGTCACAAGTTGTTTATTTGCATACAAGTTTACAATGAAATGCGGGTGGTCTTGCCCGCAACGATGTGCATAATACAATAGTAATAACATATAATAGAATCCAATAGAACGACATTGTGCAATAAAACAAGTAAACAGAGTAGGGCATATCGGTATATGTACATAAGTTATTTACAGAGCATGGTAGGACATGCTAGGTCCTGTCAATAGAACGACATTGTGCAATAAAACAAGTAAACAGAGTAGGGCATATCGGTATATGTACATAAGTTATTTAGGTCCTGTCAATAGAACGACATTGTGCAATAAAACAAGTAAACAACGTTTTTTTTTTATCACAAACAGTACTGTATTTGTAAATCTGGTATGTCATAAATGTCTAGATGTAGCAGTACTGTCTATCTGTCTACCTGTATGTCATATGTTATCATGAATTGAAAATGGGGGACCCTGATGTAAACAAGACAATGAATTAAAAATGGGGGACCCTGATGTAAACAAGACGAAACGCATCCAGATTAGATTTAGATTCACAGTTTCAAGTTTCAAGTTTCAAGTTCAAGTTTCTTTAATAGTTGTCATACAGAAGTACAGAATACTTTTATACAAAATGCTTCTTACTGTTACGCTCCAGAGACTGTGCAAGACAAGATAAGTATGAAATAAAATAACATAGTATAGCATGTAAATTAGAAGTAAAAAAATGAGGTCACAGTGTTCAGTATAGACATATGTACAATGTTCGATGCAGAATAGACGTAACTGAGTTACCATATAATATACAATACTGTGCAGTGTACTAATATACAATACTATATAGTGCAAGGCAGAAATGGGATGAGGTGCAATTTAGGTACAATTTACAGTAGGTGTACGAGTTGTAGTGCAAATCCTTTATCAATAAATATAACGTGTGTTTGTGTGATCTAAAGTGTGGAGAGTGGGTGCTGCAGTGTGTTGTTTGTTTAAGTGAGTGTGTGCGTGTGGGTGTGTGTGCTGTGTGCATTTGATGGTTGTTGCATAGTGTTTATTGTTCGTTTAGCAGCCTGATGGCCTGGGGATAGAAGCTTCTTCTGAGTTTTTCTGTGCTCGCCTTAAGACTCCGGTATCGCTTTCCTGACCGCAGCAGTTCAAAGAGGCAGTTGTTTGGGTGGCTCGAGTCCTTAATAATTCTCTTAGCCTTCCGCCTGCACTGCTTGTTGTAAATGTTCTGGAGGGTGGGAAGCCCCCCTCCAATTGTGCGTTCGGCTGAACGTGTCACTCTTTGTAGTCTGCTACGGTCTTGTGCAGTGCTATTCCCAAACCAGGAGGTGATGTTGCCAGTCAGGATGCTCTCTATTGTACATGAGTAGAAGTTCCTAAGGATCTTCTGACTGACTTGGAACTTCCTTAGTCGCCTGAGGAAGTAGAGGCGTTGTCGTGCCTTCTTCACAACACTGTCAATGTGTGTGGTCCATGTCAAATCCTCGGATATGTGGGCTCCGAGGTACTTGAAACTGTTCACTCTCTCAACCGGTGCCCCGTCGATGCTGAGGGGGCTGTAGTCCTTGACCCCCGACCTCCTGAAGTCCACAATCATCTCTTTTGTTTTGCTGACGTTCAGGGAGAGGCAGTTCTCCTGACACCACTGTGACAGATTCTCTACCTCTTCCAGGTAGGCCCTCTCGTCGTTGGCAGAGATCAGGCCCACCACTACTGTGTCATCAGCAAATTTGATGATTGTGTTGTTGTTCCGCTGTGCCACGCAGTCATGTGTGTACAGGGAGTAGAGGAGGGGGCTCAGAACACAGCCCTGGGGGGCCCCTATGTTGAGCGTGATGGATGAGGAGGTGCAGTTGCCTGCTCTTACCACCTAGGGTCTGCCCGTCAGGATGTCCAAGACCCACTGGCGAGGTCATAGTTCAAGCCCAGGTCCCTGAGCTTGGCTATGAGTTTGGAGGGGACTATGGTATTGAATGCTGAGCTGTAGTCGATGAACAGCATTCTCACATAGTTCCCCTGCCTCTTGTCCAGGTGTGATGCTGCTGTGTGCAGCACATGGGCTATGGCGTCCTCCGTGGACCTGTTGGGGCGATATGCAAATTGCAGAGGGTCCAGGTTGATGGGGAGGGAGGAACAGATGTAGCCCTTCACTAGCTTCTCAAAGCACTTCATGGCTATGGAGGTGAGGGCTACAGGGCGGTAGTCGTTGAGGCAAGCGGGCGTAGATTTTTGGGGTACAGGGATGATGGTGGACTTCTTCAGACAGGTGGGGATGACAGCCTGTTCCAAGGACAGGTTGAAGATGTCAGTGAATACCGGGGCCAGTTGGTCTGCACAGACTTTTAGGACGCGGCCGGGGATGCCGTCCGGTCCTGCTGCCTTCCTGATATTCACTTTTTTAAAGATCCGTCTCACCTCATGCTCTGTTACCCTGAACACTGAGTCTCCATCAGCAGACCCCCCCCCCCCCATTGCTGTGGTTTGTAGGCTGGTGTTGTTATTCACAGCCTCAAACCTCGCATAGAAGGAATTGAGATCATTTGCTAAGGAGATGTCACTGTTCAGTTTGAGGGAGGTGCCTTTGTAATCTGTCATTGTTCTGAGGCCCTGCCACATGCCTCTAGAGTCAGCCTGTTCAAACTGAAGTTCAACTTTATCCCTGTAACGCCGTTTTGCCTCTATTACTGCTCTCCTGACGTTGTATCTTGCCATCTTGTGTTCTTCCATGTTGCCTGTCACCAGCCTGGTGTTGTATGCTGATGTGCGCACTTTCAGAGCCTCACGGACGGATTTGTCTACCCAGGGCTTTTGATTTGGGTAGATTTTAATTGTGGTAGAGGGGATTGTTTCTTCTACCAGAGTACAGACAAAGTCAAGCACCGTTTCAGTGTATTCGTTAATATTGGCTGTGTTATCACGGAATACACTCCAGTCTGTGCATTCAAGTGCAGCTTGGAGTGACTCCTCTGACGTCACGGTCCAACGCTTAACCTCTCGCGAGACCACCGGCGTTCGCTTGAGACTTTGTTTATACTTTGGCAAAAGAAAGATGGCGGCGTGATCGGACTTACCGAATGGACTAAGAGCCTGTGACTTGTACCCATTCTTAAATTGCGAGTATACATGGTCTAATATGTTCTCGCCTCTGGTGGGACAGGTCACATGCTGATAGAAATTCGGCAACACCTTTTTAAGACGCGCGCTGTTGAAATCGCCCAGAACCACAATGGCAGCGTCAATGCTAGCTATCTGTTGTTTGTTTACCTCGTCGTGAAGTTTTGAATGGCGGAGTACAGGGAAAACGCTCATCATTGCTGACGCGTCTTGTAAGATTTGCTGCCATATTAATGTATTATACATTCAATATATACTTCAATATATTGAACATAACATAACATTATATTTGCGGCATTACATTTGTGGCATCTTTTTCTTTTCTTGGCGCGAGCACCTCGATAAGCACCTCGATAACCTTACGCCCGCGCACCTCCCTCGCGTACCTTAGAGAGGGGCTTCGCTCAACCAATCAAAGAGGGGCTTCGCTCAACCAATCAAAGAGGGGGCTGCAGAAATGGAGCTCAACCAATCAGAGAGGGGTCTGCAGAACTGGAGCTACGAAATGTAGAGACGCCTCCAGGGCCCAGGTTGCCTGGAATTGCCCCCCCCCCCCCCCCCCCCCCCCCCCCCAAAGGGCCCTCTGTACCTTCCTCAGGATCTGTGCTTGTATTTAAGGCTATGGATGCATGTAAATATGAGAGAGATAATGTAGCCTAGTTCGTGTTTTATTTCCATGTACCCGACCAATCTTTCACCGTCGACTAAGGACCGCAAATGACACACGTCATAAATCAATCTCTCCAGACTGTTTGACAAAAGTATCGTTTTATTTTTCAAACATATTCAAGTATAAACATCATAACCATGTCACAACAGCATTTAGATTTTCCTTTTAGTTTTGGTCTTGTTTACTTCGCTAGAGGCAACCATTTTGGAAAATTTGAACATCGGGAATTGTAGTTTTTTTGTGGCCATTTTGTAGAGGACAACGCTAACTTTCGATCTGCGTTGGACATTTTCAGAACGACACTTCCCAAAAGCCTCTATGGGGTTTCAAGCTTCATACTTCTGTATGCATTTTTTTAATATCTCTTATTATTCGGGATAATAAACCACACAACTTAACGTTATTCACATATATTGAGGCGCAGTTCGTTTCTCTTCCCTATTTTTTGCATGTAGCAACAATTAGATTTGAAATTAGTTTCAAAATGGTGCCACCCTGATAAAAATTAAAAAGCTACTGTATTTACAGTAGATTTCATTATCTGTTCTTATGCACGCCTGGTGATACTAAATTGAACTCGGGCATTTGAAATATAATATATGTATATATATAAATGTGCAAATTGGCTATAATAAGGTAATTTATAAGCCTGCTATTCTATATTCTATAATAATATTTCAAATTGCATTGGTCCGGATGGGAGAATTCAGCACTGTATCTACAAAACCTTCTGTTTAATCATTCTCCCTTTATTGATTTCCTTAGATTTTCTGTACACATGATCTCGAGAAGGTACTGCACAAGATCATTGGCAGTTTTTTATGTCTGGTAATTTAGCATGGTGTTATTCACTGTCAAAGATGCAAAGAAAAATCATAATTGTTACAAAGGATCAGATTAAACCGAATATATATATTTATTTATTGATATATATTGCATAGTATTTGTATATCGTTTGATATCCCTTGTATATTCCTTGTACATATACACGGAATATCCCTTTAGTCCAGCCCATAATAGTTCATTCTCCTATTGGACAGTGGTCCACCGGCACCAGGGACCGGCCCCCGGAGCCAAGTTCAAAGTCACCGACACGACATGTCTGTACTTGCCCCGGCCCTGCCCAGGGATACGGCGACAGAAATGAGAGTGGCACTATTTGTGCACCGTGCGTATAAATACGGCGCAGGTGAATGTAGAAGCCCCTTAGCCCCTTACCTCCGTACCCTTCGTCCTTAGTATGTTACCGATAAGTTGAAGCCTCACCCACGATACAACGTGCGGTGAAGTATGGCCTGTTTGGCCTCAGAATAGAGCATCGAGACCGCGTGCGAATTAATAACTGAATTGTCAGAGTTTGGCGCTATACCGTCGAGTGCGACATATTTCTATTGAGTCTTTAATAGTCTATTTGTGTATAGTGTATCGTGCGGTTAGAATTCTATAGTGACCAGCATCTCCAACGCTTTCTCGTATTAGCTAGAGTTCTTATCCAGGCTGGGCCGACCGCATGGCGCTTTCACCCGAGGAGACCTAGGCGAGAACCGTATGGACATGTACACTGGATTAATCTACCCGACGACTACATAGCCCTTTGCGGCTGGAATATATTTGCTTTGGTCCTATGATTTATGGAGCGGATAATCGCCGACGCCTGCACGTGTTGGATTTACCCCGAGAGGAGTCAAGTCGAGTCGGCGCTCAGAGAGCCTGAGGCCGCCTAGCTTTCTTCACTGTAGAGCTACAGTCTACAAGAGAACCAAGCTGTATTCGTCTGTGGATCAAGAGACTACTGCACCGGCTTCTGTACCTGAAGTCTCCCTAGTCATCGTTGACTTTGCTGGCTTACAACCAGTGGGAACCCTTTCCAGTATCTCCCGCTATTACTAGTGTACCATAGATATAATTCCCTAAGATTCAGGTTGTATAATTACCTCCTGCGTAACCAGAGAATGGACATTCGTTATTGATTTGCCTACGCATACTCCTTTGCCTTACAAGTTTCAAGTTTCAAGTTTCTTTAATAGTTGTCATACAGAAGTACAGAATACTTTTGTACAAAATGCTTCTTACTGTTGCGCTCCAGAGACTGTGCATGACAAGATAAGTATGAAATAAAGACATAGTAAAAATTTGAAGTAAAAAAAGAGGTCACAGTGTTCAGTTTAGACATATGTACAATGTTCGTAGACGTAGTTACCATACAATATACAATACTGTGCAGTGTACTAATATACAATACTATATAGTGCAAGGCATAAATGGACGAGGTGCAGTTTAGGTACAATTCACAGTAGGTGTACGAGTTGTAGTGCAAATCCTTTATCAATAAATATAAAGTGTAAGTGTGTTTGTGTGATCTAAAGTGTGGAGAGTGGGTGCTGCAGTGTGTTGTTTGTTTGAGTGAGTGTGTGCGTGTGGGTGTGTGTGCTGTGTGCATTTGATGGTTGTTGCATAGTGATTATTGTTCGTTTAGCGATTATTGTTCGTTTAGCAGCCTGATGGCCTGGGGATAGAAGCTCCTTCTGAGTCTTTCTGTGCTCGCCATAAGACTCCGGTATCGCTTGCCTGACGGCAGCAGTTCAAAGAGGCAGTTGTTCGGGTGGCTCGAGTCCTTAATAATTCTCTTAGCCTTCCCCTTGCACCGCTTGTTGTAAATGTTCTGGAGGGTGGGAAGCCCCCCTCTAATTGTGCGTTCGGCTGAACGTGTCACTCTTTGTAGTCTGCTACGGTCTTGTGCAGTGCTATTCCCAAACCAGGAGGTGATGTTGCCGGTCAGGATGCTCTCTATTGTACATGAGTAGAAGTTCCTAAGGATCTTCTGACTGACTTGGAACTTCCTTAGGCGCCTGAGGAAGTAGAGGCGTTGTCGTGCCTTCTTCACAACACTGTCAATGTGTGTGGTCCATGTCAAGTCCTCGGATATGTGGGCTCCGAGGTACTTGAAACTGTTCACTCTCTCAACTGGTGCCCCGTCGATGCTGAGGGGGCTGTAGTCCTTGACCCCCGACCTCCTGAAGTCCACAATCATCTCTTTTGTTTTGCTGACGTTCAGGGAGAGGCAGTTCTCCTGACACCACTGTGACAGGTTCTCTACCTCTTCCAGGTAGGCCCTTTCGTCGTTGGCAGAGATCAGGCCCACCACTACTGTGTCATCAGCAAATTTGTGTCATCAGCATTCAAAGAATAATGTAAAGTATCCTATGTACCTTTTGCTCCATTAAATACTTGATTAATACCTTTGACTGGAACCGATTTCATTGTGGGAAGTGTTCATCATATTCATATATCGTGTACTGTATGGCCAGTAATTAAAGTACATAAAGCGGTAGTGGTTTAATGATACCATACTTATCAATACAGTCAGGGAATTGTACCCCTCAGTTACAATAATCCATATTCTCCTTTCTTTCATCACAATTTAAGCACACCTAGTAATAGACACAATATTTCTGACACTGGGAATACATTCACTGAGGTCCATAGATGTCCCTAGATACCAAGAATATGCAAATGACCTTGTAGAAGTGGAGCAATATTCCATTTACTTAGGTATGTATTTTAGGCAGATTTTCAGAAAATAGGGCTCCGGGCTTAAGAGGTTAACACTGCAGCACTCAAGTTTCAACACTTTGATGAACAATGTTATTCAGCTGATAGAGTTGTACCCTTCCTGCTGACTTGTCGTACAGAACTTAAGTTACTTTGGATAAAAGTGTCAGCTAAAATGTAATGACAAAATGTAAATGTTGTTGAAATGTTGTATGTATGGTGTAGTGACAAGGTAAGGTAAGGGGTACAAATACCCTTTTGGCCTGTTGTCAGCATTTCTCATGTTCTTCACATGTACAGTATATTCTTCACATGTTCCTACACACATGTACAGTATATTCTTCACATGTTCTTACACACATGTACAATATATTCTTCAAGTGTTGTATGAACATACTGTCCTGTATATGTTCTTCACGTAGGGATATTACGTTACCATTGACAATTAGCAGGCTCGATGTCGAGTCAATGTAACATAATAATAAGGAGACGGTAGCCAAAGTAATCACAAAGAATATTTAATTAATAATTACCATGGATTGAACAAAGGAAATATAAAGTAACGACAAACAAGAACACAGACAGGATCAGCATCAGACAAAGGGAAGAGACAGAATACTTATACATGAGGGAATGACGAGACAAGACACACCTGGGTTAATTACAAATGGGTACAGCTGGAGGGGAAAACGATAAGGACTACAAAACCACGACAGGGAACTACAACTAGACACGACACATCACACTAGGAGCGCCTGATCAGGGCACAAAACACATAACAAGGGGAGAATGGGGATGGTTGTCACATGGGTAGGTTGTCACACTCATTATATTTCACCACCAGAGGGTCCTGTCTCCCATATTTTGGTATTTAAATGTCCAGAATTGGGGTCAGAGTTCACCTACATTGTCATCTTTGGCGTGAAACAGCTGAACTTGAGGTGAGAGGACTTTTTGTGTTTTTCATGTCCATTTGTAAATATTCCACTCCTCAGTATTTTTCTTCTAGGCTTTTACACAATTGGTTTATAATAAAACAATTATTACCCTTAAAAAGTGTGAAGGGATAGCTATAGTTTAGATTGTTGTTAGCTAGCTAACTAGTTGTTAGATGGCTGTTAGCCTTGATGCTATCAAGACATTCCAGTTGGGGTTGGTCATCACATTTTCTTTGGGGTTGGTTGTCACATGGAGTGCCCAGACCCTACATTTGCCATCACTGTAACAAGTGAATGAGTGTAGCCTAGTTGTGTAGGCTATTATTGTTAGGCCCATTTATTTTGTTCTTATTTTGTTATATAGGATGGGTCCTACTAATCACCCCAAAGTACCAGAAAATACCCCAAAATACCCCAAAGTATACCCCAAAATACCAGAAAATACCCCAAAATACCCCCAAAGTATACCCCGAAATACCAGAAAATACCCC
This sequence comes from Notolepis coatsorum, assembly GCF_963971535.1. Lineage (NCBI taxonomy): Eukaryota > Metazoa > Chordata > Actinopteri > Aulopiformes > Paralepididae > Notolepis > Notolepis coatsorum. The sequence continues at coordinate 110,893,150 of NC_140173.1, read as the reverse complement.
AAAATACCCCAAAGTATACCCCAAAATACCAGAAAATATCCCAAAATACCCCAAAGTACCCCAAAATACCCCCAAAGTATACCCCAAAGTACCAGAAAATACCAGAAAATACCCCAAAATACCCTAAAATACCCCAAAGTATACCCCAAAGTACCAGAAAATACCAGAAAATACCCCAAAATACCCCAAAATACCCTAAAATACCCCAAAGTATACCCCAAAGTACCAGAAAATACCAGAAAATACCCCAAAATACCCAAAATACCATGAAATACCCCCAAAGTATACCCCAAAGTACCAGAAAATACCAGAAAATACCCCAAAATACCCCAAAATACCCTAAAATACCCCAAAGTATACCCCAAAGTACCAGAAAATACCAGAAAATACCCCAAAATACCCCAAAGTACCCCAAAATACCCCAAAGTACCATAAAATACTCCAAAATACCCCAAAGTATACCCCAAAATACCAGAAAATACCCCAAAGTACCCCAAAATACCCCAAAGTACCCCAAAGTATACCCCAAAATACCCCACAGTACCCCAAAATACCACAAAGTACCCCAACACATCCCAAAACACCCCAAAGTGCCTGGAAATATACCACAAAGTACCACGAAATACCTAAAATGAAAAACTTAAATGTGCACATTTTGTGTAATAGTGTAATAGTGTAATAGTGTGTAATAGTGTAATAGTGTGTAATAGTGTAATAGTGTAATAGTGTGTAATAGTGTAATAGTGTGCTAGTGTAATAGTGTAATAGTGTGTAATAGTGTGTAATAGTGTGCTAGTGTAATAGTGTAATAGTGTGCTAGTGTGTAATAGTGTAATAGTGTGTAATAGTGTAATAGTGTAATAGTGTGTAATAGTGTAATAGTGTAATATTGTAATAGTGTGCTAGTGTGTAATAGTGTAATAGTGTAATAGTGTGTAATAGTGTAATAGTGTGCTAGTGTAATATTGTAATAGTGTAATAGTGTGTAATAGTGTAATAGTGTGCTAGTGTGTAATAGTGTAATAGTGTGTAATAGTGTAATAGTGTAATAGTGTAATAGTGTAATAGAGTAATAGTGTGTAATAGTGTGTAATAGTGTAATAGTGTGCTAGTGTAATAGTGTGTAAAAGTGTAATAGTGTGTAATAGTGTAATAGTGTAATAGTGTGTAATAGTGTAGTAGTGTGTCTATTACACTATTACACACTATTACACACTATTACACTATTACACACTATTACACTATTACACACTATTACACAAAATTACACTATTACACACTATTACACACTATTACACTATTACACACTATTACACTATTACACTATTACACTAGCACACTATTACACACTATTACACTATTACACACTATTACACTATTACACACTATTACACTATTACACACTATTACACTATTACACACTAGCACACTATTACACTATTACACACTATTACACTATTACACTATTACACTAAAATACCCCAAAATACCCAAAATACCATGAAATACCCCCAAAGTATACCCCAAAGTACCAGAAAATACCAGAAAATACCCCAAAATACCCCAAAATACCCTAAAATACCCCAAAGTATACCCCAAAGTACCAGAAAATACCAGAAAATACCCCAAAATACCCCAAAGTACCCCAAAATACCCCAAAGTACCATAAAATACTCCAAAATACCCCAAAGTATACCCCAAAATACCAGAAAATACCCCAAAGTACCCCAAAATACCCCAAAGTACCCCAAAGTATACCCCAAAATACCCCACAGTACCCCAAAATACCACAAAGTACCCCAACACATCCCAAAACACCCCAAAGTGCCTGGAAATATACCACAAAGTACCACGAAATACCTAAAATGAAAAACTTAAATGTGCACATTTTGTGTAATAGTGTAATAGTGTAATAGTGTGTAATAGTGTAATAGTGTGTAATAGTGTAATAGTGTAATAGTGTGTAATAGTGTAATAGTGTGCTAGTGTAATAGTGTAATAGTGTGTAATAGTGTGTAATAGTGTGCTAGTGTAATAGTGTAATAGTGTGCTAGTGTGTAATAGTGTAATAGTGTGTAATAGTGTAATAGTGTAATAGTGTGTAATAGTGTAATAGTGTAATATTGTAATAGTGTGCTAGTGTGTAATAGTGTAATAGTGTAATAGTGTGTAATAGTGTAATAGTGTGCTAGTGTAATATTGTAATAGTGTAATAGTGTGTAATAGTGTAATAGTGTGCTAGTGTGTAATAGTGTAATAGTGTGTAATAGTGTAATAGTGTAATAGTGTAATAGTGTAATAGAGTAATAGTGTGTAATAGTGTGTAATAGTGTAATAGTGTGCTAGTGTAATAGTGTGTAAAAGTGTAATAGTGTGTAATAGTGTAATAGTGTAATAGTGTGTAATAGTGTAGTAGTGTGTCTATTACACTATTACACACTATTACACACTATTACACTATTACACACTATTACACTATTACACACTATTACACAAAATTACACTATTACACACTATTACACACTATTACACTATTACACACTATTACACTATTACACTATTACACTAGCACACTATTACACACTATTACACTATTACACTATTACACACTATTACACTATTACACACTATTACACTATTACACACTATTACACTATTACACACTAGCACACTATTACACTATTACACACTATTACACTATTACACTATTACACTAGCACACTATTACACACTATTACACTATTACACACTATTACACTATTACACTATTACACACTATTACACTATTACACTATTACACACTATTACACTATTACACACTATTACACTATTACACACTATTACACACAATTACACTATTACACACTATTACACTATTACACACTATTACACTATTACACACTATTACACTATTACACACTATTGCACTATTACACTAGCACACTATTACACTATTACACACTATTACACACTATTACACTAGCACACTATTACACACTATTACACTATTACACACTATTACACTATTACACTATTACACACTATTACACTATTACACTATTACACACATTACACTATTACACTATTACACACTATTACACTATTACACTATTACACACTATTACACACTATTACACTATTACACACTATTACACTATTACACACTATTACACACAATTACATTATTACACTATTACACACTATTACACTATTACACTATTACACACTATTGCACTATTACACTAGCACACTATTACACTATTACACACTATTACACACTATTACACTAGCACACTATTACACTATTACACACTATTACACTATTACACTATTACACACTAGCACACTATTACAGTGGTTCCCAAAGTCGGGGTCGCGACCCAAAGGTGGGCCGCGAGCAACCACGGGTGGGCCGCAAGATGATTTATTTTTTATTTTTATTTTTTTATTATTATTATTATTATTTTTATTTTTTTGTCAGGCCACTGAACTTAGAAGCAGGCCAGGACAGTGTTTCTAGTTGTATTCTAAAATTCTATTCTATTGTATTCTAAAATGTGACTATATGGTTTTATATTAACTTAATAAATAAACAAAAACGAAAAATCTACTTATTTCAACGAACATTTCAAACTAAATAACAGATTATGCACATAAAACGCTGAAAACAACCGAAGCAACAATAGTATTTTAATGAGGCTATTATTATTATCATTATTATTTTGCAACAAGTTAGCCCTCTCATAAATAGCACATATAAATTAATAACTAACTTGAACTAACTTAATAGGATTGAAGTGATATTTGGCTTAAAAAACCGGTCGCCTGGCAAAAAAAAAGAAAAGAAAAAAGCCTGACGATGTGAATGAATGAATGAAATAAACATGTGACAGAAGAGCACAGTCGGGATATACTGCCAAGGATGTAACACAAAAAAGCTCAGAGCTTATTTCCATTTCTATTACACACTATTACACTATTACACACTATTACACTATTACACAAAATGTGCACATTTTAGTTTTTCATTTTAGGTATTTTGTGGTACCATGTGGTATATTTCCAGGCACTTTTGGGTATTTTGGGATATGTTGGGGTACTTTGGGGTATTTTGGGGTACTGTGGGGTATTTTGGGGTATACTTTGGGGTATTTTGGGGTATACTTTGGGGGTATTTTGGGGTACTTTGGGGTATTTTCTGGTACTTTGGGGTATACTTTGGGGTATTTTAGGGTATTTTGGGGTATTTTCTGGTATTTTCTGGTACTTTGGGGTATACTTTGGGGTATTTTGGGGTACTTTGGGGTATTTCCTGGTATTTTGGGGTATTTTCTGGTATTTTGGGGTATACTTTGGGGTATTTTGGGGTATTTTCTGGTACTTTGGGGTATACTTTGGGGTATTTTGGGGTATTTTCTGGTACTTTGGGGTATACTTTTGGGTATTTTGGGGTATTTTCTGGTACTTTGGGGTGATTAGTAGGACCCTATAGGATGGCCTAAAGATGTGTTCCTGTTTATGTTCATGTTAAGATGCATTAAGTTATGTATTTGTCAACTTGTCAATGCAATTAAACTTTCAAATTTAGTTTTGCCTTCTTGTCTTCTTTTTAAGATTTTTCCCATTAAAACACATGGTGACAACCAACCCCATAGTGTGTGACAACCATCCCCATGATGGGGTTGGTTGTCACAATGTGTCAGTATCTTTGATAGGTGATTAACTCTTTGTTACAATACGTTGGAAAATTAGAGGGATGCACATTTCAAGCCAACATCGTAAGCTTCAATATAATGTAGGAATGATTATTGAAAGATGTTTTGATGATGAGCAATTCACACTAGAGTAAAAAGTGTGACAACTATCCCCGTTCTCCCCTACAATACTATTCTTCACATGTTATATGATCATACTGTCCTCTATATGTTCTTCACATGTACAATATATTCTTTACATGTTGTATGAACACATACTGTCCTGTATATGCGAGGCCCCAACACACTGGGGTCGCACTTTCAAAACTTCACGACGAGGTAAACAAACTCCAGACAGCTAATGTTGACGCTGCCATTTTGGTTCTGGGTGATTTCAACAGCGCGCGTCTTAAAAAGGTGTTGCCGAATTTCTATCAGCATGTGACCTGTCCCACCAGAGGCGAGAACATATTAGACCATGTATACTCGCAATTTAAGAATGGGTACAAGTCACAGGCTCTTAGTCCATTCGGTAAAAGCGATCACGCCACCATCTTTCTTTTGCCAAAGTACAAACAAAGTCTCAAGCGAACGCCGGTGGTCTCGCGAGAGGTTAAGCGTTGGGCCGTGACGTCAGAGGAGTCACTCCAAGCTGCACTTGGATGCACAGACTGGAGTGTATTCCGTGATAACACAGCCAATATTAACGAATACACCGAAACGGTGATTGACTATGTCTGTACTCTGGTAGAAGAAACAATCCCCTCCACCAAAATTAAAATCTACCCAAATCAAAAGCCCTGGGTAGACAAATCCGTCCGTGAGGCTCTGAAAGTGCGCACATCAGCATACAACACCGGGCTGGTGACAGGCAACATGGAAGAACACAAGATGGCAAGATACAACGTCAGGAGAGCAGTAATAGAGGCAAAACGGCGTTACAGGGATAAAGTTGAACTTCAGTTTGAACAGGCTGACTCTAGAGGCATGTGGCAGGGCCTCAGAACAATGACAGACTACAAAGGCACCCCCCTCAAACTGAACAGTGACATCTCCTTAGCAAATGATCTCAATTCCTTCTATGCGAGGTTTGAGGCTGTGAATAACAACACCAGCCTACAAACCACGGCAATGGGGGGGGGGGGGGGGGGTCTGCTGATGGAGACTCAGTGTTCAGGGTAACAGAGCATGAGGTGAGACGGATCTTTAAAAAAGTGAATATCAGGAAGGCAGCAGGACCGGACGGCATCCCCGGCCGCGTCCTAAAAGTCTGTGCCGACCAACTGGCCCCGGTATTCACTGACATCTTCAACCTGTCCTTGGAACAGGCTGTCATCCCCACCTGTCTGAAGAAGTCCACCATCATCCCTGTACCCCAAAAATCTACGCCCGCTTGCCTCAACGACTACCGCCCTGTAGCCCTCACCTCCATAGCCATGAAGTGCTTTGAGAAGCTAGTGAAGGGCTACATCTGTTCCTCCCTCCCCATCAACCTGGACCCTCTGCAATTTGCATATCGCCCCAACAGGTCCACGGAGGACACCATAGCCCATGTGCTGCACACAGCAGCATCACACCTGGACAAGAGGCAGGGGAACTATGTGAGAATGCTGTTCATCGACTACAGCTCAGCATTCAATACCATAGTCCCCTCCAAACTCATAGCCAAGCTCAGGGACCTGGGCTTGAACTATGACCTCTGCCAGTGGGTCTTGGACTTCCTGACGGGCAGACCCCAGGTGGTAAGAGCCGGCAACTGCACCTCCTCATCCATCACGCTCAACATAGGGGCCCCCCAGGGCTGTGTTCTGAGCCCCCTCCTCTACTCCCTGTACACACATGACTGCGTAGCACAGCGGAACAACAACACCATCATCAAATTTGCTGATGACACAGTAGTGGTGGGCCTGATCTCTGCCAACGACGAAAGGGCCTACCTGGAAGAGGTAGAGAACCTGTCACAGTGGTGTCAGGAGAACTGCCTCTCCCTGAACGTCAGCAAAACAAAAGAGATGATTGTGGACTTCAGGAGGTCGGGGGTCAAGGACTACAGCCCCCTCAGCATCGACGGGGCACCGGTTGAGAGAGTGAACAGTTTCAAGTACCTCGGAGCCCACATATCCGAGGACTTGACATGGACCACACACATTGACAGTGTTGTGAAGAAGGCACGACAACGCCTCTACTTCCTCAGGCGCCTAAGGAAGTTCCAAGTCAGTCAGAAGATCCTTAGGAACTTCTACTCATGTACAATAGAGAGCATCCTGACCGGCAACATCACCTCCTGGTTTGGGAATAGCACTGCACAAGACCGTAGCAGACTACAAAGAGTGACACGTTCAGCCGAACGCACAATTGGAGGGGGGCTTCCCACCCTCCAGAACATTTACAACAAGCGGTGCAAGGGGAAGGCTAAGAGAATTATTAAGGACTCGAGCCACCCGAACAACTGCCTCTTTGAACTGCTGCGGTCAGGCAAGCGATACCGGAGTCTTAAGGCGAGCACAGAAAGACTCAGAAGAAGCTTCTATCCCCAGGCCATCAGGCTGCTAAACGAACAATAATCACTATGCAACAACCATCAAATGCACACAGCACACACACCCACACGCACACACTCACTCAAACAAACAACACACTGCAGCACCCACTCTCCACACTCTAGATCACACAAACACACTTACACTTTATATTTATTGATAAAGGATTTGCACTACAACTCGTACACCTACTGTGAATTGTACCTAAATTGCACCTCGTCCCATTTCTCCATTTCTGCCTTGCACTATATAGTATTGTATATTAGTACACTGCACAGTATTGTATATTGTATGGTAACTACGTCTATTCTGCATCGAACATTGTACATATGTCTAAACTGAACACTGTGACCTCATTTTTTTTACTTCTAATTTTACTATGTTATTTTATTTCATACTTATCTTGTCTTGCACAGTCTCTGGAGCGCAACAGTAAGAAGCATTTTGTATAAAAGTATTCTGTACTTCTGTATGACAACTATTAAAGAAACTTGAAACTTGAAACTTGAACTATTGGTCACAGATAGAAACGTTTATTTACATTTACTCCTACATGAAAGCAAACAATAAGAGTCAAACTGAGATACTTCTCTGTCATGCACAGATGTGGGCCCACAGCAGCGTTTTAGTATACTGATTACTCGGACTTGGACTCGAGCATTGACTGCATTCTGACTCGGAAGGTGCAGACAAGGACTCAGACGTGTTTGTTAACAGAATTCGGCTATAGGGCGACAATAATGTGGTCAAAAGGCATGGTTTCTATCTTGAGCCTTAACTGGCGTGGTTTATTTATTCACATGAAGAGCAGCAGTTCTACAGGTCTTCTCTCACTGAGAGACATGGGGGGAGAGAAAGGAGCAGCATCAGCATCGACGGGGCACCGGTTGAGAGAGTCAACAGCTTTAAGTACCTCGGAGCCTACATATCCGAGGACTTGACATGGACCACACACATTAACAGTGTTGTGAAGAAGGCACGACAACGCCTCTACTTCCTTAGGCGCCTAAGGAAGTTCCAAGTCAGCCAGAAGATCCTTAAGAACTTCTACTCATGTACAATAGAGAGCATCTTGACCGGCAACATCACCTCCTGGTTTGGGAATAGCACTGCACAAGACCAAAGCAGACTACAAAGAGTGACACGTTCAGCCGAACGCACAATTGGAGGGGGGCTCCCCACCCTCCAGAACATTTACTACAAGCGTTGCAAGGGCAAGGCTAAGAGAATCATTAAAGACTCCAGTCACCCGAACAACTGCCTCTTTGAACTGCTGCGGTCAGGCAAGCGATACAGGAGTCTCAAGGCGAGCACAGAAAGACTCAGAAGAAGCTTCTATCCCCAGGCCATCAGGCTGCTAAACGAACAATGAATGAACACTACACAACAACAACCACCAAACGCACATAGCACACACATCCACACGCACACACTCACTTTAAACAAACACACTGTAGCACCCACTCCACACACTTATAGCACACACCCACTTTAAACAAACACACTGTAGCACCCACTCCCCACACTTTATATTTATGGATGAAGGATTGCACTACAACTCGTACACCTTACTGTAAATTGTACCTAAAATTGTACCTCATCCCATTTCTGCTTTGCACTAGATAGTACTGTACATTAGTACACTGCATAGTATTGTGTATTGTATATTATATGGTAACTCAGAACATTGTACATATGTCTATACCGAACACTGACCTCATTTTCTTCTTCTAAATTCATGCTATATTATGTTATTATGTTATTTGATACTATCTTGTCTAGCACAGTCTCTGGAGCGTAACAGTAAGAAGCATTTTGTATGAAAGTATCCTGTACTTCTGTATGACAACTATTAAAGAACTTGAACTTGAGTGGGAGGAGACATAGCTACTTATACTCGCCACCTGGTAGTACTCCTGAGTGTCTCCGCCTAGGGCGCCCTCTAGTGGACACAGTTATATATGCAGGTAGACCGTTAAGAGTGTGAACAGATATATATGCAGTTAGACAGTTACTAACAATCCTACACAGAACCTCTGCCTTCAACACTCCCACTTAGGGTTTAGCATACTGGCTGACTTCTTGGAAAAACATTTTACAAAGGAAATAATATAATCCCAAAAACATCAACAGGGTATGACAGTCAATATCTTCACATTAAACATGACCCTTGCAAATCCCTTCAATTTTAATTTGAAACAGGTTTCCTCATAGTGTCTGCTACTCTGTCGTCCATTGGACAGTAAGCCGGTGTCATTCTTTTTTCTCTGATGACATACCTGATGAGATGATATTTTCTATAATGGCATGTTTACATCTATGTTGACACATTGGGTTCCTAGCAATCACAATGGTCCCCTGGTTGTCCTCATAAACAAAAGTCTCCATATATACACAATGTCCATCATTTTAAACGGTTTTGACAGAACGCCCATTCTTCAAAAACACCATATTCGGTATAGAGCAGGGGTTCTCAACCTTTCTGCTGCCAAGGCACCCCTGTGTTCAATAAAATATTCCAGGGCACCCCTACATACGATAAAGACTTTTTCGGTCCTGTCTTTTTTGCTACAATGATGATACAATGATTCTTTATTTGCCGTGCTGTCGTTGAGATGTTTTGTTGTTTGTTTGTCTTTGTTGCTTGTTGGTGAATCTGCAAATATGAATTGCCCCACGCGGGATCAATAAAGTTGTCTGAATCTGATGACAAAAGTGCTTGCTTTCAAAATAATGTTTATTTAAGAAAAAACTGAAAATCATGTATTTTTTTTTTAATACAGAAAAGGATCACTAAAGTGCTATCTGTTGCAGCTGCACTGTTCTCCATAAAAATAGCATATTTGGATAAGTTTGACAATTTCTCAAAAACAGAAAATCATGTATTTTTTTTAAATACAGAAAAGGATCACCAAGTTACCATTTCTCAAAAAATATAAATAAATACAGAAAATAAGCACTCGTTCACTCAGTGGACATTTCTAGCTCAATGCGAGGTCCGCTGCTGCTGGCTAATAATACGGTCAATACGTGGGGATATCTTTGACAAGGCAACACGCATGTCATCATCAAGGCTCAACTTGGCCCTATATTTTGTTTTCAGAGCTGTCATGGATGAAAAGCCAGCTTCACACAGATATGTGGGGCTGAATGGTATCAACACCTTAACTGCAGCATCATGAGATACTTGGTACTCAGCACCACACTCTGAAACTAGCTCTCCAGGTGGTATCAGATGAGATTTCAATGAGTTCTTCCAAGAGTTTGGATGGAGATGTGTCAGGAAGCTTTGTCTCAATGTTGTCTGTAAAGTCTTTTTTTATCCAGAGTGACTTAATGATTTTCAGATTTTTAGAAATGGTCAAACTTATCCAAATATGGTATTTTCATGGAAAACAGTGCAGCTGCATCAGATAGCACTTTAGGGATAATTTTCTGTAATCCAAAAAATAATTTGGATTCACTATAAAGTGCCTGTTCACTATAAAGTGCCACGTTTTGATATATTGAGCTTTAAACTTTAAGTACATTTTTTGGAACACGCAACCTAAAACACCTTCCTCTCCCAAACCGTTCCTGCAATTGTTTTATGTTGCATGATGATCATGGATACATTTATTATGTATTGTATTTTTTATGTTTAAATATCAACATAATCTGTCTGTCCACCCTCAGTACATTTACTATCAATATAATATAGTAGTCTGACTTCATCATATATTTTCAAACGCACACACATAGAGGGAGAATGCCCCCCCCCCCCCCCTCCTTCCCAGTCCTCCTTCCAAGTCCCCACCCTGCTGTTCTCTGTCGCTCTGAACAGGGCTTGTTGTTAGCTTATGCTAAAGGGACATTAATTCCGGTCTTAAACACAACGTGGCCACAAAGGAATGGCAAGGATTGCAAAGCATGTTATATGCATTTGACCCGTTGCGGAATAAAACAGCAGGGATTTGTTTTGGGTCGCAAAAACACTATCCTTGCTGTGTTTCAATGTCCGTGTTCCAGATCCAGAGTACGCTACTACTGCTGAGCTGAGAGACGCTAAGCTCACTGCTCAGCCTGCTGTGTTGAGATGCATCCTTATTGGCTGTGTGCTGTAGAGCGGATATGAGTCACGACACCACGGAGTTTCAAAATAAGAGTATCATAATGACCTAAATGTTGCTAGCTTTCGGAGCCTAGTTATTTAGCTGGAGCTGCGCGTGGGCAGAAATGAGACCCGCTATAGGATTTTCAAAATAAGACTGTTGTCATTCTATATTTTTAAAGAACATTGCCAGGCATCTCGCGGAACCCCTGGCAGCTCTCCGCGGAACCCCTGTGTGCCGGGGAACCCCTGTTGAGAACCGCTGGTATAGAGGATACATTTCAATTACCTACTGCATTTTGAGCAATATATTCATAACCTTATCTCCATCACTTCGAGCAGTTGCTCAGTCTAGATAAACACATTTTGCATTGTCATAGCTAGAGAAACATATACTCAGCTTCACAGGCTGATAGTATCACTGTAGGCTTTAAGCCTTAAACCTTTGTCTTTTCTGAAACACCGCTGTCCGTCTGCAGCACCTCTGGGATAACGAAAAACATATTTTTGACGTAGTTCAATGCTTCTCTGTGGGGTCAGCAAAAATACTATGACACTCTTACTCACTACAAAACATAGGTCAGGGCGAGTACAGGTTGTCTAACAAAATGAACCTACCCATCTCTTACTTCAGTCAAAACATTGTAAATCACCCACCTCTGTACTTAAACATGGAATTAAACATAAGATTCATTTCAGTATTTTAAACATGGTAACTCATCCACCTCTGTACTTAAACATGGGACCCATTTCTGTATTTAAACGTGGAATTAAACATAGGATTCATTTCAGTATTCAAACATGGTCTCTAGTCAGACATTCAAACCTGGATTCTACTCCTCCTTCAGCATTTAAGCAATTAGTCACCCTTCTTCATTATTTAAACATTGGGTACCCTCCTTCAGCATTAAGCAATTTTCTACGAACCATACTTTGTATTTGCCGTGGCCTTCAATACCCTCCTGGATTGAATACACCCATTTTCCTCCCACTGTATGTCTGCCCTCTGGTAACTTGGTTGAATACACCCATTTCCCTCCCACTGTCTGTCTGCCCTCTTCGGGGGACAATGTGGCCTCTTTAAAGGTCGGGTTTACCCCACTGACTACCCTGTAGTAGTACTCAACGGGGTAGGTGTATTGTCCTCCTCGTCACTCCCTTTCCTGGCATAGTCTGTCAGATATTTTGGGGGTTTGTCTTCCCTTGAGGGATACCTCCCACTGCTTGGGGCACTTGACGTCACCCTCGGGTGCTCCTCGTCATCGCCCTCTGGGGGTTGCCGACTGTCTGTCTGCACGACTGTACTAAGTACATTGGGTTGATGTGTCTCTGTTTCTACACACCTTGCTCTGGAGTCCAGCTCTGGCTCCTCTGTCTCGCTCTCACAGGTTTGATAAACTAGGAAAGCAGGGCTTCCTTTGTCGTGTCCTACGAAAAATCCTTTTACACCCTTGGACTTGGGTTTTCCCCTGTCCTGCAGGTACGCATAACACACTGATCCAAATCGGTGTATTCTCGCTAGATTACACTTCTTTCCTGTCAGTGCTGTATACGGGGTGGTGCCCAAGTGCTTATTAAAGCTTCTGTTTCTGGTGTAAGCGGCTTCTTGCACCGCATAATGCCATAGGCTCTTAGGTAAGTTACTATCTGCTAGCTTACTCTTAGCCATTTCGAAAAGGGTATGCCATTCCCTCTCTGCCACCCCGTTCTGGTGTGGGGGATATGGACGTGACGTCTCGTGTCTTATCTTTTTTTTTTTTTTTTGTATTTAATTTTTTTATTATTTTTTAAACAAACACATAAACAAACATGACAACACACAATAAGATATACAAGCATTAATTGTCAGAGCACATCCAATGAGATCACATTTTAGTTAATTGTCTTATATAAGATATACCCCTAATACCTGTTATCTAAAAACCTACACACATATGCTCCAGCTCGAACCCCCCCCTCCCGGACCCCACCTTGAGAAGTACCTCCACTATCCCTCGCATCTAACCAGACACTACCATTATAAGCTAGCTTTTATTCTCTCCACCACTTCTAACCACATTGACATTTTGGATTCATTGAGACCCAGAATTCTTGCTGTAGATATTTCTTGATAAATCACATCGAGATATGTAAGAAACCAAACTTTACGGCACATTTTTTCCGGTTGAAACCAGCGTGATGCGATCAGCTTTTTAGCTACTGTGATACCCGATAAAACCAATCTCTTTAGCTGTGGATTCACTGCAAACTCAAAAACATCATTCAATAGTAATACCGAGGGGTGTACAGGTATATTCCAAGATACGAGTTTTGATAATTGTTGGGTCACATCTTTCCAGAATGCCTTGACTGGTGGGCAGTCCCAATACATGTGCATAAATGTCCCTTCGTCCCCATTTGTACATTGGGTGCATTTGGAGTCTTGTTTAAGCCCCATTAGGCACAGTCTTATAGGAGTCAAGTATGTCCTGTGGATATAGTTAAGATTGATTTGTTGATGATCCGGGTTCCTTGATGTAAGTCGGACATTTGCCCAGGCTCCTTGCCAATCAAAGTCATTTTCCAGGTCTGGTATATCCCTCCTCCAGACAGAGTCTAGTTGGAGGGTTTCATACGAGGACGTTAGTAATTGATGATAACAAAACCTCTAGATGTCTCTCTTTCGTAGAAGAATTTGTGGTATCTGTGGTGTTCAATTGGTCTGTCTAATGGAACACCGTGAGACTTCAAACATAGCTGTAACTGTTTGTAAAAAAGCCATGTGGACTTGGTGAGATTAAATTTTTTGCGTATTTCTTTATCACTACAAAAACCCTGTTTGTTAAAAACATCCCCTAATGAGTGTATGCCTTGCTCTTCCCATATAGGGAATCTTATAGGTCGTTTTTCAATTAAGAGTGCATTGTTATTGAATAAGGGAGTATGATTGTGCCATTTATGTGGGTTAGGATTTTTTATCCGGATCGCATGAGTAATTATGGGGCCAAATTTTCGTTCACAGTGCTTGATTGGTAGTTCAGTGTATGCTATGTCCTTCAGTCTATGTGGGGCTACTATGTTTTCTTCTAATTTTCTCCAGGATACTAATGCTTGGGGGTCAAACCATGTTGTCAATGGTCTTAATGTGTACGCCTTAAAATATTGGAAAAAATCTGGAAATGCCATGCCACCATCTGCTTTATTTCTCTGTGCGGTGGATCTTTTTATACATGGTGGTTTGTTATTCCAAATAAATTTGTATGTGGAGGAGTGTAATCTTTTCCAGTGACCCTCTGGAGGGGGTAACGGTAGCATTGAACTGAAGAAGTTGATTCTAGGTAGTACATCCATCTTAACTATTGATATCCGTGCTTGTACTGTGTTTTTAAGTTTTGCCCATCTATCAAGGTCGTCTTTGATTTTGTTTTGGATTTTTGTGTAATTGTGCTTCACCGTTTGTCTTATGGTGGGGAATATTTCCACTCTCAAGCATCTGAAATGTTTTACCATCGGTATCTCTCCTGGGAGGGTTATATCTTTTTTTGCAGGGGTGTTAAGTGGAAGGAAAGCCGACTTCGGCCAATTTATCTTAAATCCCGATAAATCACCAAAGTCCTCAATCAACTTGAGCAGATGAGGCAATGTGGTGTTGGGGTTTTGCATGAACAATATTACGTCGTCCGCATATAAACTAATTTTTTGTTGTGTGCCCTTGATTACGATTGGTTCTATGGATTGGGATTGTCTTATATATTGTGCTAAAGGCTCTAATGATAGATTGAATAGTCCGGGACTAAGAGGACAACCCTGTCTGGCAGAGCGTGATACCGGAAAGATTTTGGAGATGATTGTGCCTGTTGTAATCATGGCCGATGGGTCTTTGTATAATACTTTAATCATATCAATGAATCCTTTTCCTAACCCCATCCTTTCTAGTACTGCCCATAGATACGACCATTCCAGCCTGTCAAAGGCTTTCATAGCATCCAGGGACAGCATCGCCTTAGGTATGGTGTCATCCTTGTCGGCATCTAGTACGTGCAGTATTCGTCTTATGTTATCAGTGATCAGGCGGCCTCTTATGAAGCCAGTTTGGTCCGGGTGAACTAAAGACTTCATATGCTTTTGTAATCTGATGGCTAATACCTTAGAGTACAGTTTGATATCGGTTCCGAGGAGGCTTAAAGGTCTATAACTACCGCACTCGTTGGGGTCTTTGTCTTTTTTAAGGAGAACTGTTATGAGTGCAATATTGTCATTCTTATGGAAGTTCCCCTCCTTGACTGAGTATAAGATCATATTTAGTAATAAGGGACCAATTATGTCCCAACAAGAAAGGTACATTTCTGATGGGAAACCGTCTCTTCCAGGAGCCTTACCACTTTGCATTGCGGTTATGGCCTTCTTGAGTTCCTCTAGTGTGATCGGTGTTTCTAACTGTTTAGCGTCATCCTCTGAAAGTATAGGGAGAATAATTTGATTAAGAAATGTGTCCATTTTGTTTTGATCGAAGGTCGTTTCTGATTTATATAAGTCGGAGTAGAATTCTTTGAATGTATCGTTTATTTTTACAGGATCTGTTACAAGTACTTGTTGTGCTCTAATGGTAGTTATATCTGCAAATTTTGCATTAATTCTTAATCGCATGGCTAATAGATGACTAGGTTTGGAACCATGGGAGTACTGCTGTTGTCTTGTGCTGCGTATTTGAATTTCCGATTGTTGTCTGTATATGGCATTGATCTCTATTTTTAGTACGTTAACTTGATTCTCTAGTCGAGTTGAGTTGTTGTATTTTAGAGAATTAAATAACGTTGAGTAAAGCGTTTCCAGCTCAGCCAGTTTTGTGCATTTATTCTTGCGCATTTTGGAGGAAAAGCTATCCGTGAAATCTTTGATCATTCCCTTTACCGACATCCATATTATTCTGGGGTCTTGCACCGAGTTTGCATTCTCCCGTTGGAATACTATAAGAGCTTCTTTGAGTTGTGTATTGAATTCCTTGTTATTAAGCAGCAACGAGTTAAATCGCCATCTTGGGGCTCGGGAGGATAGTATCTTATATTGTGTCTTATCTTATACCTTCTCAACAGTGATTGGAACTCTCTGTTTGTGAACTCGGTTTCGTGGTCGGACCTCAAACATCTTACTGTACCATAAGGGGCTACGTCTGCCAGGAATTTCTCTGTGGCCTGGAGTGTGTCACTCTTTGCTTTGAGAAAGTAAACAAACACTGCCCCTGTACATACGTCTGTAAAAGACTGTACATATCTAAAACCTCCTATGGACTTGTTGCTTACTGGGCCTGCTAGGTCCATGTCAACTAGTGCAAGTGGTACCCTTACTCTGTCTGTGGGATTTCTGTATCCCTTTTCCCCTTCAATGTGCATGCCCTCTGACACTACTTGCAGTTTCAGTAAATCCTCGTAATTACAATTACCCATAATGACTGGCCGTCCCGCTACACACATCATCATTATCATTACACTGGTCGTTGTCATTACACTCCGTTTTCAGATAATATATTCTCTGGTACATCTTTATGTCAAACCGGGTACCATCAGGTTCTACAAGAAAATGTTTACCTTTATCGAAGAATACCTTGGCACCGCTTGCGGTAGCAGCTATTACAGAGAATAGCCCTTGTGGGAACGATGGTACGTAGAGAACGTACGCCGGCGCCCCTTACTGTCCGTGAGGCATACCTGTGCGTCTCCCCTCTCTTGCGCCAATCCGTAAGTGCGTCTCCCGTCCGCCAGCTCCATGCTGTGCCTCTCCGGGTGGAAAGTATCGTCAAAGTTCTTGAACCGACTCCTGTCATTGATGATATGGGACGACGCACCTGTGTCCACGATCAGTCCCCTTCTCTGGGCGGTGCCCGCCGTCCGCGCCCCGAAAGCGCAGTCTTCTTGTCCCGTTATTCTCCGGGCGTCGTCTCGATCCGTCTCACGTCGACCGTCACCGGCATCGTGTCCGCTGTCGTCATCCTGTCCACAGCCGTCTTCTTGTCCGTAGTTGCCATTTTGTCCGTGGCCTCCGTCTCGTTCATGGCCGCCGTCTCGTCCGTAGCCGCCATTTCGCCTGTAGCCACCATTTTGTCCGTGGCCTCCGTCCCGTCCATGGCCGTCGTCTTGCCCATGGCCGTCATCTTGCCCATGCGCGTATCGCGCGCTCTGGTCGTGTTTCTTCATGCACGCTCTGTCTGTGTGCCCCGTGGATTTGCAGAAGCTACACCAGACAGTCTTTGTGCAGTCGCTTCTCCGATGGCCTTTATCTCCGCATCGCCAACACGCCAGTTCCGTCGTGGTCCTGGTTCTATATATATAGATATATGCAGTTAGACAGTTACTAACAATCCTACACAGAACATCTGCCTTCAACATTGTTAATTGATAAATACAGTTAAAAATGATTAAATCATTTGGCATAAGATATTGATGGCTAGTGCATTTGTTTGGCTATTGTGTCACAAAGTGAATGACCGCTGTGTCATTTATGTTTAATGTAGACCTTTTTTTTATTTGTATGTCACCTCTTTGACTGCCAGAGTGGAGTGGACTCAACCTTGATGACTTGGACTCTGACTCGGACTAGGGTAATGGTAATGGGGACTCGACTCTGACTCGACTCGGGCTCTTCTTTGGTGACTCAGACTTGGACTCAGACTCAAACACTGGGGACCTGAATCTCGACTCTGATACGAGATTTAGTGACTTGACTACAACACTGGCCCACAGTGCACCATCTTGAGTCAACCCCCCCCCCCCCCCCTCCCTTCAATACAGATATTGATGGAGCTTGTTCTCTGAATCTCAGACACAGCTACTGCGATTGAACCGAGCCAGTCCCACGCCGGTCCCACGCAGGAACCGTTTGAAGTCCCAGATGCTCTCGTTTCCGTCGTCCACAGGTGCTTGCAAACACCAAAGGAGAGAGTCTATAACAAAGGTAAGAGCTCACGGCACTATCTCATAAAACACACTACAGCTTTTTTTATTTTATTATTTTCTTAATAACAAATACTCTCTATCTCCCATAAAAGAAGAGGCTGTGTCCGACTCCAACATCTGTCCCCCATGTGGGACTTTTCCCTTCAGGTGGCAGATGTGTTGTTAACGCATAAGCAGTGAATGTAACATTAGAGCTCGGCGCAGGTGTAAAATACTGCAGCACTAAAACGACGCAGGTCGGAAGGCTGCCTAATGTCCTCCTTTGATAGATATACCCATACGTCTCCTGGAGGTGTTGAGTCATGCATGAGTTTGTTAATGTGGGTTTCACTGCCTCTTGTCGTGAGAGGGGACCATGTGTCGGGGGTTGTTAATATGAGATTTGAACTATATAGTGTGTGTAGGGTGACCAGATGCAAAAAGTCCAAAAGTGGGACAACAGTAAGATTTTGGTGGGACAAAGTGGGACAACAGTACGATTTTGGTGGGACAAAGTGGGACAGATAGATAATGTAATTTTTTGTATTAGAATAACTGCCATGGTCTTCACTGAATAGATTTAAATCAAAGGTTAAAGGTTAAATCAAAATAAATACAAATTAAATACCACCTAACATCTGTTTTAAATATTCAAACGTCATCACTTGACAGGAATGTCTTGTGTTTGATATTCCCTGTTAACACAGAACTAGGGAAAACAGTGTAGTATAATACAAAAATAATAATACAAATAAATTGTGTTTCTATATTAGAATAACTGCCATGGTCTTCACCGAATAGATTTAAATCAAAGGTTAAAGGTTACCACAGTCGGCTGACCTGTATGAATGGGAGTGTTGTACTGTGTGATAGACACTTGTTATCTCAGCTGCAGTGACCTTGTCCGTCTGGCTATCATTGTTTGGTTTAAAAAGAAACGTTTCCATAGATCTGGATGTTTCTTTTTGGTGAGCCACTTTCAAGTGAGACTCACGTCCACTGTGGCGCTTCAAGTTGTATTCTCCTCCATGCGCAATTGAAAACGAACTATGACACAAAACACAGAAAGCCTGCTGCGGATTGCCTGCCATCTGCCTCACCCAGTCATGTGTCGTTTGCCAGTCTTGGTTGTAACTGCAGGTCCGTTTCTTTTTACTGCTTTCCATCTTGAACTAGTTCGCTTGTAATGTTGTTGTGTTTTTTTTGACCAATCAGATTTGCGATATGAGGTAGCGTCACGACTCAGTCTCAGTCACGTCACAAGCAGGCAAGCAGCACGCTAAAGTACTATAACCAATCAGAGCAATATGTGTGGACAAGAGGCGGGTTGCTACGTTTACTGTCTGTAGGGAGGGGCTTTTAGACGCATGTTTTTTTTGGCTTCGAAAAGAGGGACATCCTCTCAATATGAGGGACGCAGGACATTTGGTCAAATGGTGGGACAGTACAACCAAAAGGGGGACACCTGGTCACCCTAAGTGTGTGTGAGAGCATTTCATAAAGGTTAGAGGTGGACCAAGTACAAGTGTGAGTGGTACCCGTACGGCACGGTACTAAAATTAGTACTTTGCTTAATGCTGATTTTTTTTTTATAAAGTACTAATCGACCACAGGAAAAAAGGTACATAATGTATGTTATGTTATAGCCATAAGTAATATATTCACGTATTGTATTAAAAAATTTAACATGTGTACATATTACAAATAAGTACATACATACGATTTAAACTTTTCGGTAACACTTTATAATAACACTCAGTTATAAGACCTTTATAAGGTATTTGTAGATAATGAACTAATCATGAACAAACCATTTATATACATTTGTAGATTATTATTAAATCATTTATAACTATATTTGTATAACATTTACAAATTAGTTCTACATTATTTATAACTCATTATCAACATTGTTTGTACTTGATCTGTTCATCTTTAAATAATGTTGTTTAATGTGTAGTAACACATTTGTAGATGCTTTGAAACATTTATATGAAAAAACTACTATACTGTATAACTCCATTTATTTGTTCATGTTCAACAAATGATTTGTTAAGACATTCATAAAACATCTATAAATCATTTGCAGATGCTATTGTGTGCCCTAATCTAAATTGAAGCCTATTCATCATTAACAAATGTCTAATACAGTTAATTATTTGTTCACTTTTTCATCATCTGTTACAAATGTTGTAGACAGCTTTCGGATACACCCTTCTTTCGCGTGAGACCTCCTCTACATGCTCTGGCAATACCTAGCCAGGGTACTCCTGGGTCCTAGTGCCCCCCTCTAAGTTACACTATATGTGTGCACATGTATTTTATATGTTAATAAAATTGCATTTATCTATAGTCCTAATTCTGTCACTGTTTGATGTCACAAAGAAGGGTGTATCCGAAAGCTGTCTACAGGAAAGGGAATAGTCCCCCACACCCAACTAATAATAACATTCATTCCTTTTTTGTGAATCATAACATGTTGTCCAGAAAAACAAAGAACAGGGATCTCCAGAGAGAGAGAGAGAGAGAGAGAGAGAGAGAGAGAGAGAGAGAAAGAGATAATACTCTAAATACTGTTCTAAAAGCTCATCCTTAAGAAAACCAGTCCAATGATGTTTGAATTCAGTCATACATTGCTTATTGTGGACTGTTAATGTCATGACTATAATTCTTGCAGCTTCAGATGTATCATGATATAAGTGTTTAGGTTTAGGCTGAAGGGGCGTGGCCTTATGTTCACTAGATACTATAGACTTGATACCAGGACAAGGTTACATCACTCAGCTTTAATGTGACTGATGGGCCAATCCGAGTAACCAGTGTATTATGCAATATTCCAGAGGAAGCATTGGACATCTGAAATGGCTTGATTTTGTGGATATACAGGGGGATAGAGATCAAATGGCTTTAGTCATTGATTGATTGATTGAAAATTGTATTAACAGATTGCAGAATGGGTACAATACAGTACAGCTCAATACACAGAATTGTTAAGGGGATGTAGACCAGAGAAAGACTTTCGTCTTGTTTACATCAGGGTCCCCCATTTTCAATTCATCATAACATATATGACATACATGACATACAGATAGACAGTACTGCTACATCTATACATTTATGACATACCAGATTTACAAATACAGTACTTAGTCGTATAGTGTATTTTGTAGACCAGGCCCATTGCAAGTTGCTGTACTCTGTCGTCTACTCTAAGCCATCCTAGGTAGTCAAAGTGGGCAGGGGTGAGGTGGGTTCTAGGAGTAAAGTCAAGTAGTAGTCTGACAAGTTTGTTTTGTGATGTTTGTAATTTTGTTTTTAGCGCCTTTGAGGTGCTTTGGTACCATGAGGTGCAAGCATAGTCGTAGTACCCTTGAATGAGTGCTCCTGCCAGAGTCTTCAGGGTATTCTTGTTTACCAGAGAGGAGATCCGGTAAAGAATCTAGTTCGTTGGTTGACTTTTTTTATTACATTGGATGCCATTTTGTCACAGGAAAGATTTGCCTCTAGGATGGAACCTAGGTATGTAATTTCATCTTTCCTTGTGACAATATTGTCACCCACTGTAACTGAGAAGCCGTCGGTCTTGCTGAGTTTGTTATTTGATCCGAAGAGAATGGACTCTGTTTTACCCAGGTGTAATGATAGTTTGTTATCAGAGTCATTCTACAGAAACGCACACTTTTGGAATAGCAACATGTCTTAAAATGTAGTTAATTTTCCTACATTTAAACTTAAGTTACAATATTGGTTAACCCTTTGACTTTATGAATCCACATAAATGAGAGCTTAATGATTAAAAAAAAATATATTTACTTTGACTTAAAGAATGCTTGTGCCATCTTTTTGTCACTGGTGTTACCTCATACCTTTAACAATATTAAAGTATTTTTAGAAATGTTTTTTTCACAATCTATTCTGCACATATAGTCAGAGGCACAGTAGGATAATGATAATGCAAAAAAGTCTGAGATTATGTATTTATTTATTTTGCTTATTAACACCATCATATCTTTGCTATAATAATAACAATATTTGAAGGACAGTCATACAAATGTAATGATAGTATCCTTAAAATCCTAACTCTTGAATGAAGCAAAGGTCAATTGATATAAAATCATTTACAAGTCAAATGTGACACTTTTGATTTCATATGACCCAAAAATAAAAATAAAAACACAGTAACACCAGTGACACAATAAAACACCAGTGACACAAAGAACACTAAAGATTGTTTTATTCAATATCAATTACTTATTTGAGATAGAAAATGGTGTATTTAGTACAAAACCAAAGATTATCACTAACATTAAGTCAAATAACTTTTGTTATTTATATATTTATATATATTTATATATTTATTTTATATATATATTATATATATATTTATTTATATAATTTATATTTAGTTGTGATCATGAAATGGGTACTAATGAGTTATATTGTATGCATAATGATATATTGATATGAATGTGTATGCATGTGAATGAATGTTGGTGGTAGTCGGAGGGGCCGTAGGCGATGATTATTCGCCACGCTTCCGTGAGTCTGCCTCAGGGCAGCTCTGGTTGCAATTGTAGCTTACCACCACCGGTATGACTGTGTATGAACGAATAATGGATTCTGTGAAGTGCTCTGAGTCAGAGAAGAGCGCTATATAAATCCAAGCCATTATTATTATTATTATTATTATTATTATTATTATTATTATTATTATTATTATTATTATTATTATTATTATTATTATTATTATTATTATTATTATTATTATAACAACTTATTTAAAAGCTTTTACTAAAGCTTATTTACACAAGATAGTCACTGGTGTTACTGGTCGTCACTGGTGTTACCATAAAGAGCAGTAACACCAGTGACGGTAACACCAGTGACCATTTTCATGAAATCTGTATTTTACAAAATGGCAGCTACAGTACCTCAAACCACATGTTGCTAATCATGCTAAACTCACTAAAATATGTAATTTAATCAATTTGTATTGATTATAGAGTATATATATCTTCTTAAAAAATAGGCCATACCAGTGACTCTAGCTAAATGTCTCGTATGAAATTATGAGATAGAACATTAGGGGGGGGGGGGGGGGGATAGAGTACCGTTTACCTCCACCATCTGTTCTCTCCCCTCAAGGTGTCATCATTTTCACAAGTTTCAAGTTTCAAGTTTCTTTAATAGTTGTCATACAGAAGTACAGAATACTTTTATACAAAATGCTTCTTACTGTTGTGCTCCAGAGACTGTGCAACAACAGTTCTAACATTTTGGGTCATTAAAAAAAAGTACACTTTTCATTGTACAGAATCTTTAAGCAGTCTGTACAACACAGTTTGTTTTATTTAGACCCTCATTAGCTTTTGCATAGCTATTCTAATCTCAATATATTGACAAAACACATTAAAAAACAATAAATAACACATTTAAACAAAGAAAACACACTGCAATTAGACAAAGCAAATAGACAGGCTCCGACTGAATCCACCATGATCTAATTCATTTATAAATATAATTTAACATAGATAGCCCATGTACCCTTACTACTTCCCAATGATGACATCACAGCAAACACTCGAACACCCACGGAAAACAGCCCTAGTACTTACCAAAATAAAATGTTAAATGACAATCTTTAAGCTTTTTCCTAAAACCATATATTATTATTATTATTATTATTATTATTATTATTATTATTATTATTATTATTATTATTATTATTATTATTATTATTATTATTATTATTATTATTATTATACAGCAGCGACATATTTCACTCCCTGAGCTCAGATGGCAGGCCTTCCATTTCATCCACAATAACTGTTGATATCCACACACTCGCAAGCTGTTTTCACTTTCACTTCTGTCTCTCCCTTTTTTTTACTTAAACACCCTGACATCAGGCCCTTCAAGCTGTGATATCTGGCGTAATGGAAAACATCCAAGGTGCTCCGAAATCGAAAACAGTCCCGGTCGAGTTACAATAGTGTTTGCACACAGAGGGCCACCTCCTCGCCGGGCCAGCGGGGCTGAACAGCTGATACCAATCATAACAACACGGGACCGGCGCTGGTGTTTACCTCCAGGTCGTTGATTGGGTGCCTCTCGCTTCTTCGAACAGAGCGGTCCTCGTTAAACACCATGTTTTCGGTCAGCGCCGCGAGCGAAACAGACAATTAACCAGCGGTCTGATGAGGGCCGGATTAAGATGGGGTTTATTTAAAAACAGGTGCATGTTCAAACAGAGGGCACCTAGATGGACACCATGTACGCATACAATACTTGTAGTAGGAGATTCTAGGACTTTGGGATGTCTTTTATTTTTGGTGCGCTCCTCAGGCCTCATGTTTACACAACTGATAAGTCATTTTAAACAATTGTTCTTGCCATGACCTCAGTGTTATCCTAAGAACGGGTTCTATGTCCTGTTCACTTGATCAACCAGTAAGTATGAACAATGACTATATTTTCCCCTTTACCTGGAGTGCTATCTGTCCATCCAGATAGTTTCGGTGTGATTTGCTGAGGTTTGGAGATCAGGTGTAGAGATGTCTGCCGTCAACCCAATACAAATGGAGCTCAATGGGCCTTTTTCTTGTGGCGCTTCGTTGTGAGAGCAGTTTCATTAGGAACTCTTTTTTACAGAAGTACACCCACCATAATGACCATCAACATCATCATCAAACCTTTATTTAGAGCTCATAGACCATTGAGGTTGCCCTCATTTACATCATTGATGAGTAAACAGACAGTTAAAATAAATAAGGCAAAATTAGACAAAGAAAAGTAGCAACACAACAAGATAAAAATGGAAGAAAACCAGCTAAATCAGTTACAGACTGATACACAGTGGTTAGTGATCATGGTTTTGCATTGTGTGCAGGAAGAGTATATATTGATCTTTAAACTGCGTTGAAGGATGTTCCATGAGTCAGGAGCATTAACGGATAAGGCAGACTTTCCGAGGTCCGAACAAGCTCGGGGGACCTTAACCCTTTCACTGCCACCCGACAGAAGGTTAACCCTTTACTATCACACAACCGTTTACTATCACACAGCCGTAAAGGGCTAACCTTCTGTATTGTCACAGTGAAAGGGTTAACCGGCTGTCGTGTGGCAGTGAAAGGGTTAAGCACAAGCCAGTCATTTGAGTGGGTCAGATACGGTAGGGTCCAAAGTTCCCATCCAGCAACATTAACCACAACTGGGTTCAATTGAAGTCTGCTTTCTCACTGTGACTGTATATAAGTGTAACGATGGACTCCAAGTGTTGTGAAGTGACTGTGGCGAGTAGCGGTACTGCAAGTTAAACTCACTCTCCCTTAACACATTCGGCGCCAGACCTGAGATATCCCGGGTTAACTCGCCAGCGGTTGCGCGCCAGACCCGAGACTTCTCGGGTTTTGGTCGTTTTTTCTTTTATTCAATATTTTTATTCATTATTCATTCACGGACCTCGATGTTCCCATAGGGAATCATTCTGAGTTTTTCAAAGTGCAATACCGGCCGCATCCTGCTAGGTGGCAGTATCGCCCACCATTTGACACCTTATTTCTCACCTTGTGTTACATTTAAACCCCTCCGGGTGCAGAATTTCGACGGAACCAAGTAAATCGCTTCATCCGACCACTTCAAAACGCATCTAGCACACTCGATCCATAAGTTGTGCCAAATTATGTCCGGGACCAGATGGACTGGACATCAATACTGGAAATCGCGATCAGACAATTGGAATATTCTTTTTGGAATAACCCCGATCAAAGGGTAAGGACTATATGATTTTAAATGTCTAAGTACATTTTAATAACTTTTCAGGAATTAGCACTGATCACTCCTAAACTATACAATATTCACCACGGGATAACGCGCGAACATATACATGAAAAAATTCTCTCTTTTTTGCATGTTTGACGGAAAAAAGTGACTGTCAAATGACCATAGTATTGTCTCCATAGCTATAATATAGAATATAGATATAGCTCTCCAAACATAGTGACGCACAGTGAAAGTAGGCTATGGAAACCTGGCGCGTTAGCTACAATGATAAGGGTAATGGCTGGCGCCCAATGTGTTAAAAGACACATAGACACGTTGCCAAGAAGTGAATTCACCTCTTTGTATAGCAGTCTGTGCCCGTGGTGCGGCAGACCCGGGTTCGAAACTTCCTCGGGCATCGAAGTCAAAAAGGTGACGATATCACAACCGTTACATAAGGGCTTTGTAAAATAAAATAATATTTTTTTGTATTTTATTTTTTTATTATTTTTTAAACAAACACATAAACAAACATGACAACATAAAATTAGATATACAAGCATTAATTAACAGTGCACATCCAATGAAATCACCATTTAGATAAATGTCTTATACAAGATATACCCCTAATACCTGCTATCTAATACCCTACACACTCGCTCGCTCCCCCCCCCCCCCCGGGACCCCCCATTGGATAATCCCTCCATTATCGTTCGCTCCTAACCAGGCACTACCATTATATGCTAGCTTTTATTCTCTCCACCACTTCTAACCACATTGTCATTTTGGATTCATAAAATAAACAAATATATATTGAAATTCTTTTATTGCCAATGATTTGTGTGCTTATGCAAGAGAGGACCAACCAACCTTATTATACAGACAATGGTGAGAATCATAGCTATCAACTGTGATTGAATCTGAGGCCAGAGAAATAGAGAGACAGAGTCAAGTGGTTTAAGAGTGGAAGCAGCAGCACGTCTATAAATTACATCACCATAGTGTGGTGTATAAATTGCCCCACGCGGGATCAATAAAGTTGTCTTTTTTTTTATCCACTTTTTCTCCTCTTTTTCTATTTTTATCCCATCCCAATTCCATTGTGCCAATTCTCCCCTCCCCTGTCTTGAACGTTGCTCGCATATGCCCCCCACTGGCCGGTTGTAGGGAGGATAGAAGCCTTGCATCACGTGTCCCCTCCGGTACACGAGGAGGCAGCCTGTCACATCTGCCACCTGCCAGCGCGGACTCTCATTGGCGAGGTGTAACGTGTGGGAGTCTCACACTACCCCCGCCACTTCCTGTCTCTGCTGTGCAGGCGTCCCCAACCGACCTGTAGGAGTCGCTGTCCACAACTTCCAGATTACCACCCATCGACTTCCACCCGCTAATTCTGCCAATTGAATTAGTATGACGGCTGGCCCAATCCGGAGGCAACGTCGACAGCCGGAGTCGAACCCGGTGTCTCTTGCGTTGATGACGAGCGCAATGTCCGCTGCGCCACCCAGCCGCCATGGATCAATAAAGTTGTCTGAATCTGAATCTGATAGTCCAAAACTGATAAGAAAACTGCTTCAATGTTCCTCTTCCTACTAATCACAGGAAATCTGGTTCTGTTTCTGTACAGAAGCCAATGTTCTGTCGCAGCTTGCTGGCAAGGTTGTCTGGATGGTATTTAAATGTACATTTCTCATGGAGCCAGATGCCAAGATAATTATACTCAGTGACTCTCTCAATGCTAGAACCACTCACAGTGGATATATGCAAACCATTATATAAAATATTTCTGGCTCTATAAACAGCATGAATTTAGTTTTAAGCACCAATTTAAGATTAATAAGCACTTCCTGAAGAGAATGAAAGGAAAATGTTTCTCAATTTCTCAAATTCTCAATGGCCAATTGAGTCCGCAATACAATACACAATAGTGTCATCAGCAATGAAAATGCTTCTGGATCAGGCTGGATAGATAGCACTCCAGGTAAAGGGAAAAATGGCCCTTTAATGCTTATAATACAACTAATGCTTGCACAATTTAATACTCCAGAAACAACATTATACTGTAAAATGATCAGACAGTAGTTAGTGTGTCATTTTAATCAAGCAGGTCAGTGACTTCATTGTTTTGTTTGTCTTTTTTTTTTTTTTATGTCAAATGCCTTCCATTTGTCATGGTAAAGAGTTTGTCTCGAGTGACTTAACTAAAAATAGTTATTGAAATCCGGCCCTTCTGGCTTTCACTTTGTGTGACGCCACTCGTGTTGGGCAGCAGGAGTCAAGGGGAGGGTCAGCGGTCGCTGACGTCGCGGGGCCAAAGCTCCGTTAAACAAAGACTTCTCGGTGACAGTCTGAGGCCGGCTCTCACAGGAACAACTGGTGTGATGGATGTTTCCCCAGCGATGACAACTGAACAGCAGGTCAAGGCAGAACAGTATTCTGGTGCAGAGGCATCTCTTTATCCTGGAATATTCTATGGATCTTTCATTTCATGTTGGAGATGTACCGTAGTGCTGCTTCGAACTAATTTGATTATTTATTTTTCTTTTACCTAAAAGGAACATACCAGTGTTTCCTTTTGTGTGTGTGTGTGTGGCTCATCTCACACTGACATACGGTCATTTCATTTTATTCACAGGCTATTTTGTGCATTGTTAAAATGTGGGGGCATTATGGCGGTTGGTCACATGAGCAAGGCAGGGCAATAAACGGCAGAGCAGGGAGTCTGGACTAGACGTCTACTACGACCTCATACCAAAACGTCCCGGGCCGCGTCGTCTCCGTGTGGTTGTAGCCTGGCGAAATAAGAAAGGTCTCAGACGCAGCGTCGACAGCGCGCTCCGCGTCCACACAGCTGTGGAATGCGTCAGCGGCTCTGTTTATGTGTCAGTCCTACTGAGAGGCTCTTAACCCAAACAGTGTGTCGGGGTCAGCCTCTCAGAGACACTGTGTGGGTTTCAGGGACAGACACTGTTTGGAGTAACATGAAGAAACGACCATAGGATGAAGTATTGTCACTACGCTACATTTGTATGTGCTAATTTCCTATAATTTATCCAATGCTATATACACATTTAACCCTTTCACTACCACACTACCAAATGGTTAACCCTTTCACTGCGACAATACAGAAGGTTAACCTTCTGTAGTGTGGTAGTGAAAGGGTTAACCTTCTGTAGTGTGGTAGTGAAAGGGTTAATCACAGAAGTAAACAATGCTTTCTCTTGTGAACCTGCTTAAACAGTTTCCATCTGAATTCCCTGCGATGGACAGACGAAACATTTACCATGGTCAATTATTTATAAAGATTCCCTTTAATTAGTTAGAGGACATCCTGAGAATCCTGAAAATATCCTGTATAGGCAACACAGGCATGCAGAGTCACTCCCAATATACTGTAGATGTCCTCTTGTGGTGAAATATATGTTATCCCTGAGTGCATATCGCCTTCTCCTTGATGGTGGGGTTTGGCGTAATGGGTTGAGGTCAGAAATTTCATTAAACTTCAGCCTATAATATAATGTACACAGGAAGTCCTTTCTTGGGACTTTCACAAGGACCCAATATATACGTTTCTTTTTTTTTTTTGGCAGTGAGGCTCTTCAGATTAGGTTCCCCTTCTCCTGAGCAGCTGTCTCTCTTTTGTTAAGGTAGATTTGTTCTCAGTGGCAGGGAGCTGGGATTGTGGTATGTGGGATGTTCCCTCCTCTCAGGATCTGATGGACTTTGCAGGTTTGAGTCAGGGAGAGACTATTGTTGGTGGGAGAGGGGGGGGGGGTAGGGGGGTTACTGACTGACTACTGTGACGTTGTGACTGGGAATCTTATCAAGTTTCTCAGTAGGTGTAATGGAACTGTTGGACCTTATTTATCTGGCTGTGTTGTTTTCCCTTTCTCATTCAGAAGATACCGTTCCTCCATGGTAGCACCTGTTCTTTTTATTATTTCCTTCTCTTTTGGTATCTTGCCCTCCATCTCCGTCAGTTTTTCCATCACTGTTTCTTGTGACCTTCATTTGAATCACGTCAGTCTTCTGTTAATATCTGTATCTGTTGTCACCTATAGATATGCCATTATGTAAATAGGAATATGATCTCTGCAAACGACGAGAGGGCCTACCTGGAAGAGGTAGAGGACCTGGCGCGATGGTGTCAGGAGAACAGCCTCTTCCTGTCAGAAAAACGAAAGAGATGATTGTGGGCTTTAGGAGGTCGGGGGCCAGGGACTACAGCCCCCTCAGCATCGACGGGGCACCGGTCGAGAGAGTGAGCAGTTTTAAGTACCTCGGAGTCCACATATCCGAGGACTTGACATGGACCACACACATTGACAGTGTAGTGAAGAAGGCATGGCAACACCTCTACTTCCTTAGGTGCCTAGGGAAGTTCAAAATGAGTCAGAAGATCCTTAAGAACTTCTACTTGTGCACAATAGAGAGCATCCTGACTGGTAACATCACTCCTGGTTTGGGAATAGCACCGCACAAGACCGCAGCAGACTACAGAGAGTGGCCCGTTCAGCCGAGCACACAATTGGAGGTGGGCTTCCCACTCTCCAGGACATTTATAACAATCGTTGCAGGGCCAAGGCTAAGAGAATAATCAAAGACTCTAGTCACCCAAACAACTGCCTCTTTGAACTGCTGCGGTCAGGCAAGCGCTACCGGAGCCTCATGGCCAGTACAGAGAGACTCAGAAGGAGCTTCTATCCCCAGGCCGTCAGGATGCTCAATGACAATGACACTATGTAACAACCCATCATCTACACACACTGAACACACATCCACATGTACACACTCACTTTAAACAAACACTCACCTTACCACTCACTTTACACACTTTATATTTATCTATTATTAAAGAGATTTGCACCACATTCATACCTCATTTGCACCCTACCCCACGTTTTGTACCTCTGCATTCTACCTCACTGTTACTCATTTTACTCTGTATTGTATATTGTATATATGTATATTGACTTTACCTACTTTTTACTTCTTAATTTTTTTAACTTTATTTTTACTGTATGTAGCACACTCTCAGGGGCTCATACAGAAACAAGCATTTCATTATAAAGTATTTAGCATTTTGTTCTGACAAATAATAAACAAACTTGAAACTTTAAAACTTGAATGATACATATTTGTTTCTTTGCTTTGGCTTATCTTGTTTAAAAAATAAATATTAAAATACATCACATCTCATCTGGTTTCTCAACTCATATCGAAGGTTATCCTATAACCCTAGTTATATGAGTATAGCGAGCGCTCTGCTCTATTGGAACTGTCCCTTTAATCATATGCTATCATGAAAACTTTCAACCACGTGTATGCACCCACCTGCCTGACCACGCCCACATCCATCTACCAGCTCCTTCCCCAGTCTTTCACCGCCGAAACGGAAGACACGTGAGTGAGTCAGAGCAGAGTGCTCACTATACTCATATAACTAGGGTTATAGGATAACCTTCGTTATTTTTCATATAGCTTTGTGCTCTGCTCTATTGGAACACAAGAGTGGAGCAGAGCGGAAATCCCGACAGATGTACCCGCTGAGGACCCCTACAACCAACAGAATACCGGGGAGGATCCGGGCCCCCCCGCCCCCCCTAGTGAGGGATGGGAGGGAGATCAGACTCGACTGTGCGAAGAGGGTTCAGTACCTCAAACGCACAGGGTGAGCAGACCGTGGGACTTACCTTCGTATAGAAGGGCCCGCGACTACTCGGACGCGCATCCCGCAGGCCACCAGGGAACGGACGTGAAGCAAAAAAAAAGGTCACAGCCCCCAACATTGCGGGGTCGGGGTCAAAAAGCCCCAACCCTGTGGCAAGGCCATAGCAGCGGGGCGCGGAAGAGGCCCCAGCCCCAGGCCACATCCCGGGGGCCAGGACCCCCTGAAAAAGGGGCCTGGCGAGGTCAACGAGGCCGCGGCATCGAGACCCCACCAGACGGTCACTGGTGACACCACCCCCTACATCGCCAGCGTATCGGACAGGGCCTACAATAGGTGAAGGCCCTTCTCCCCCTGGCACGCCGCTCTGAAGCGCTCCAAGGAGGCTTCCCCCCCACAATGTCGTGGGGCCAGCTGGCGCACCGGGGAGACAACCCTCCAAGGAGGTTGATCCCTCAATCCAGGTCGACAGGTCTTATGAGCAAAACCGTCCTGCGCCCGGAGCAAGTCAAGTCAAGTCAAGAGTTTTATTTGTCACGGCATACAAGTATACAATGAAATGCGGGTGGTCTTGCCCGCAACAATGTGCAATAACATATAATAGAATCCAATAGAACAACATTGTGCAATAAACAAGTAACATTTGTGCAATAAACAAGTAACATAAATCAAAATCAAATACAATTTATTTGTAAGGCCCGACAACACACGTTAATGTCCCCATCGGCCGTACACGTCTTCTTTAAACAAGTCAAGAAGAAACATAACAATAAGTCAAGAACAGAACAAGAACACCATAAGGTCCAACAAATTTAAAATAAATGCAAATAAATGAAAGAATGCAAGCACTCCCAGACATACCCCACGCGAAGGTAAGGAAAAACTCACTAAAACCTAACAATAGGGGAAAAAATGCTCCACAGGCAGTGTGGAGGAGAGAAACCTTAGAAGGGCCATTCAAGGGGGGATCTCCCTTCTTAGATGTCTAGTAGTGTTGCAGATTAACAGTTGGTAAGCATGGTAAGTTGGTAAGCATGCACTCAAGTGTGTAGTAGGGCATATCGGTATATGTACATAAGCACTGCGGACTATGCCGTGCACCATGTCACAATCTCATGGGGCCACGAACCTCGCAGAGTCGGAGTTAGCCAACTCCGCCAGCGAACAGATTCCACCACGAACCCTGACCCTGCCAATTTATTAATCCCGCAGGGTCAAGGTTCAGAGAAAGAGTTTGACACAATTGGCAGACATCACAAAACATGCAGGGGCACACTCTCGGGCAGCCGGGGTCAGACCCGGGCTCAACCAGAGAGTCGACTCTGCTACCAACACACCGGGGAGACAACCACCCCCCTATGTTTATTAACAGAAAATGGTTGCTCCCTTAACCCATTAAGAAACCCCGGAAACATAACTGCGCGTATACAGTTCAAGGCGTTTCAGGTTTAAAAAGGGTTAACCCAGGCCAACAGGTCAACGAGGGCAAAGCCCGACCTGGGCTTGGAGGACCGGGACCTACACAGGGATGCATAGAGGAGTTGACAGAAGCAACTTCCCCGACAGCCCCCTCCCATCCCCGACTTAGCAGGGAGGGAGGGGTGAAAACGAATGGAGAGGGTGCTCCAGTAGCACACCATGTTACCGCGCTCGCGCGGGACTCCGTGCTGCGTCACGGATCTGGTTGACTCCGTGTTCGATTCCCGGACTCGCCGTCATTTGCCGAATGTCTCCCCCTGCTCTCTCTCCCGTTTCACCCTGCAACTGTCGGTCATGCTTGACCAGGAAAGCGATAAACGCTAAAAAATAAAGTTTAAAAAAAAAAAAAAACGAATGGAGAAGGACCAACCCACCTAACATTGTGCAAAAAGGTACAGTATGGACCAATGCACACCACTGTTAAGGGCAACTCGTAGTGACATCTATATGACACACACATTTATGACATCAACCCCTGTGACGTCCCCCCGGAAAACCTCAGGGTCCTTCGGGGTACCAGATCTTGTCTGCACCCTGGCGGACAACGGGTTAAACTGATCCGGTCCGGCGCGACCAGGACAAGTCCCGTGCCCTTGTCACGCCGCCGCCCCCAGTCCTAAGAGGGGGGTAGGTACGCCTGTTCATCCAAAACATCACAGGAGGTGCCACCAAGACGGTCAGTACGCGAACGCACCGCTCCCGGTGGCCCACCTAATGGGCGTGAGACCCCCCTGCCAATGTTTGATCTCTGTTGTCAAGCCTTGTCAATATAACCCACCCCCTTTTCTCACGAATGGAACTGGTGACGTGGAGTCCACTTTGAGCGTTTCCAGGGCTAGCGGCTAACGCTAGTTAGTTTAGCCTAGTTATGGAATAACTTAGTTAGCAGCTAACGTTAGCCCATTGCTCACGTCAATTATATTGCATGTCATTGAAGGTCCGCGCTGGTTTGTGTCTAATGAAATTACAATTGCATGTCATTGAAGGTCCGCACTGGTCTGTGTCTATAATGAAATGAGAGGAGAGCTCTGCGCTAAAGCAAGCCTCATCTCAGCCGCGACGTGACAACATACTCGATGTTATATAAAAATAATCTCGCGGTCTACTTGAAAACCAGCCTGCAATCTACCGGTCGATCACGGCCGACTGGTTGGGCACCACTGGTCTATAGAAATAAATGCATTCGAACAAGAAACCAATGTATAGACATAGCAATGGCAAAAAAATTGCCAGGCCTAATGCGAGCCAGGGAAGTCTTGGGCTTGTAACGTGGCTTCAATTCGAAGTTTTCATCCACTGAGCCGTGAGGCTCAACATGCTTGTTTGGTTGAGGTCTGAACTCGCCAAATTGCCCATAAATATCGTTTTTGTGGGTATTGTCCAGTTGTTGCTGTATGTTTTTATCTGCCCAAAATTCAAGCAAGCATGAAAGCATTACAGTAAGCTTGCACACCACGCCCCGCTCCGTCGTCGGGGACGCTGGTTCGCACCCCGAGACCACCTATTCCAGCGTCCCCGGGGACGCGGGGGAGCGTTCTCATCACCCCTATTTTGGTGCGATCACGCTCTGATTCTACCCCGAATGGCTAGTGTGAAAGCCCCCTCAGGCTTCTTGCTGGCAGGGCCAGCAGTGGCGGTGGCGATGGCCGAAGACCTGCTCCGGCGTTGCCTCCGTATCACGCCTCCGGTCGCAGTGGTGACGGGCCGGGGGAAATGGGGTTGCAGGACGGGCCGCTGCTCCTCCAGGTCTCTGTAGGCTGACGCCATCTCCTGCATCGCCGAGCCGAAGAGCCCAGCGTCGGAGAGGGGGGCCATGAGGAGGGGGAGCCTCTGTTGATCTGTCAGCACCGCCTGCTCAAGCCACAGGTGGCGCTGGATAAGAGTGGCCAGGGCACGCTGTTTCCCCGCAGCTATCGCCTGTAGCTGCGAGAGATGCAGGATGGCTCCCGTCGCCTGGGCGTGGGGGTACTTCTGGTGGTCATCCAGTACCACCCCGCCCGTCATCAGCCCCGACATGAAGCGCGCCAGCTGCGTGATGTTGGAGGTCGCAGCCAGGCTCTGGGTCGAGGCGATGAATATCTGGTCACTCCAGACAGCCAACTGCTTAGCCGACTTCCCCTGGGGAAGTGGCTTCTTTTTCGGCTCCCACACCATCTCGGGGCAAAGGATGGATGCCATCGGGCTATCAAGTCGTGGCACCCCCTCCTTCAACCCCTGGACCAAACCCACCACCCGCGTGAAAGGCACGTAGGTGGAGGTGAGGCCGACGATGCGGGGAATTACCTGTCCCCGCGCCACGTAAGCCTCAATCAACGAGAAAAATAGGCAGACAACACTCGCCTCCCTCACAGGATGGCGTTGCCAGAGATGACCTATCATGTCATCGGGGACAGGTGCCGGCAGTGGCTGTGGCAGCGCCACACCGTTAGCACGGGCGGATGCTGTCATGAGTTCGGGGAACAAGGCACGCAACTCCCTTTGCACACCTTCTTCCACTTCGCTCGCATCCCTCGCGTTTGGGAGGCTACACTCACTGTCTCCATAGGATAGGTGGGAGCCAACATCCGGTGCGGCTGATAGCAGGGCATCTCATCTTGGGGGTGGTGACTTTAACCCAGTCCCGGAGTACGAGGCTCTCCAGGAAGACACAGCACCCTCTGCCACTCCCAGAGGGGGAGAATGCTCTGTCTCCGCTGGAGCGTCGAAAAAGAATGCCCCAGCCCCCTCCATGTAATCCTCAGTTTCCATCGGATACGATGGAGAGGAGACGAGGGAATCCTCGCTCGGTGCCAGCCCAACACAGCCGCTAAGCTGTTCGCCCCCGCCGCTCATCGCCGTATGACGAGAACGAGCCGAGGCGAAGAGCCTGCGTCGCAAATCCCCGGCCACCAGAGGGACTGCCAGCCTACCGGCTGACTGCCCTCCGGCGGGTGAACCAGAGCCGGAACTTGGCCACATCACAGGAGATGGGAGCTTGACGGCCCCTCTGCGATGCGCACTCTCCTCTGGACGCCGCTGAGGCCAGGAACGCCCCATGACGCACAGAGGAAGCCGCGACTGTGAAGCGCTGGTGGAGGCCAGAACGATAATCGTCTAAGCTCTCTGGTGGTGAAGACATTATCCCTTTCTTTTCCCGAAAGTTTGCGAGAGAGAGAAAACAAAAGCACAATGTCAGCACAGCTCCTTAACTATCTAACTACTTTTAGCACTGAACTTGAAGAGGTGCTATACACAGACTTCACGTGGTGAAAGTAGGGAAGGAGCTGGTAGTATGGTCATGACCCCGCTTATATGTGAGCGGATGTGGGCGTGGTCAGGCAGGTGGGTGTGTACACGTGGTTGAAAGTTTTCATGATAGCATATGATTAAAGGGACAGTTCCAATAGAGCAGAACGCAAAGCTATACGAAAAATAACTTCTCATCTCATCTTGTTTCTCAACTCATAACTTCTCATCTCATCTAATTTCTTGTCTCATCTAATTTCTCAATTAATAATTTCATCTACTGTAGTTTCTCATCTCGTCTAATTTCTCAACTCATCTCATGTTGTTTCTCAACTAATCTCATCTAGTTTCCCATCTCATCTCATTTCTCAACTCATCCTGTTCCTCAGCTAATCTCATGTAGTTTCTCATCTAAACTCATTTAATCGAATCTTAATTTTAATGCCTTTCATGTTCTCCGTTGCTCCTTCCTCGTCCCATAGCGCAAAGATCATAGCAAGGACAGAGAGTCGTGTATGGTGTGGGCGGTGGGGGCGGCCCATATGGATTTCATTGTCTTTACGGGAGGAAGTGGATCTGCATGTCAGATCCCTGCGTGCATAAAGCTGTCAGAATCCAATTGATGGTGATGTACAAGCCGACGTGACGACGGGTCCCTGGATGCAGGATGAGCTGGATGGGGAAGGAGTGGGCAGGTGGTGGGTGTTCTGTGAGATCCTCGCTGTCAAAGTAGGGACAGAGCTTTGCTGCTGCGTGGCTGTACTTGAACCGTCGCGTTATCACACTGTTATACCGGTACAGTAGTTATTTCAAGGTCGTTTGGATGTCTTTAAGTCTATAGCGTACAGTGAATAGCATCGATTCAATGCGAGGCAAGCGAGAACTTGTTTGAACCAACTCTTGCTTGGAAAATTCCATTTCATCGAACGGTTTATCATTGGCTTTTCAAAACAATCTGTTGATTTTGAATAATTGTATTGAACATCGGGTACATGTTTCATACTATTTATGAAAGTGATGTCAGTTTGTTGACATTGTTTGCGGTAATCAAATTGTAGTTTACTCACTGTACCGGGAAGTTATCTTCCCCCCCCCCCCCCCAATTTAGGTAAACATCGTCTCAGCTAATCACTACAGGGAGAGCAAAATAATGGAAACTTACTGAAAATATCCAAAGCCCTCCAGCTTCGACGTCAAACATTACCGTTGTAATAATGTTTATCTACGGGCTCTGGCAGTGATCAAGGCACTTTTGGCCTTGTTTATTTCATTTTGAGTAAATGTTCCCCCCTTTAATGGCACAGGGCTCATTACGACCATATGTTCTGTGGATACAAAATGCTCTAGAACGTTCTGCCTTTTCGTCTCGTTGCACCTATTATCTATCCCCGCCAATGATAGCACTGTCTTTCCTTCTTATAATCATATGAAAGGTCAGAGGTGAAACAAAGGTGAACATACAGTATGCTTGTTTGTATGTGTGTGTGTGTGTGTGTGAATGGATGAAGGAATGGGACATTTGCTGAATTAAGGCCTTCACCCCCCCCCCCTAAACACACACACACACGCGCATAGGGGGCTGGAGCTGAGTCGTACCCCTGAGGCAGAAGTCTCACTGCCCCCTTTAAGTGCTGTTCAAGCTTCCTGCTCCAGCACTTCAGGCTTTGTTCTGCAGTTGTGAGAACAAGGGACTACACACACGTAGTCACGCGCACACGCACACGCACACGCACACACACACACACACAGCACAGGACCCATGGTGGAAGCATGTGGTCTTCTAATTTGTTCTGATAACTGCCAGATGATGAGGCCATGGCCAGTCAGCACACATGGGGTTAACTGACTGACTTGCTGACTGACTGACTGACTGACTTGCTGACTGACTGACTGACTGACTGACTGACTGACTGACTGACTGACTGACTGACTGACTGACTGACTGACTGACTGACTGACTGACTGACTGACTGACTGACTGACTGACTGGCTGACTGGCTGGCTTTACTTACTTACTTACTTACTTACTTACTTACTTACTTACGTACGTACGTACGTACGTACTTACTTACTTACTTACTTACTTACTTACTTACTTACTTACTTACTTACTTACTTACTTACTTACTTACTTACTTACTTACTTACTTACTTACTTACTTACTTACTTACTTACTTACTTACTTACTTACTTACTTACTTACTTACTTACTTACTTACTTACTTACTTACTTACTTACTTACTTACTTACTTACTTACTTACTTACTTACTTACTTACTTACTTACTTACTTACTTACTTACTTACTTACTTACTTACTTACTTACTTACTTACTTACTTACTTACTTACTTACTTACTTACTTACTTACTTACTTACTTACTTACTTACTTACTTACTTACTTACTTACTTACTTACTTACTTACTTACTTACTTACTTACTTACTTACTTACTTACTTACTTACTTACTTACTTACTTACTTACTTACTTACTTACTTACTTACTTACTTACTTACTTACTTACTTACTTACTTACTTACTTACTTACTTACTTACTTACTTACTTACTTACTTACTTACTTACTTACTTACTTACTTACTTACTTACTTACTTACTTACTTACTTACTTACTTACTTACTTACTTACTTACTTACTTACTTACTTACTTACTTACTTACTTACTTACTTACTTACTTACTTACTTACTTACTTACTTACTTACTTACTTACTTACTTACTTACTTACTTACTTACTTACTTACTTACTTACTTACTTACTTACTTACTTACTTACTTACTTACTTACTTACTTACTTACTTACTTACTTACTTACTTACTTACTTACTTACTTACTTACTTACTTACTTACTTACTTACTTACTTACTTACTTACTTACTTACTTACTTACTTACTTACTTACTTACTTACTTACTTACTTACTTACTTACTTACTTACTTACTTACTTACTTACTTACTTACTTACTTACTTACTTACTTACTTACTTACTTACTTACTTACTTACTTACTTACTTACTTACTTACTTACTTACTTACTTACTTACTTACTTACTTACTTACTTACTTACTTACTTACTTACTTACTTACTTACTTACTTACTTACTTACTTACTTACTTACTTACTTACTTACTTACTTACTTACTTACTTACTTACTTACTTACTTACTTACTTACTTACTTACTTACTTACTTACTTACTTACTTACTTACTTACTTACTTACTTACTTACTTACTTACTTACTTACTTACTTACTTACTTACTTACTTACTTACTTACTTACTTACTTACTTACTTACTTACTTACTTACTTACTTACTTACTTACTTACTTACTTACTTACTTACTTACTTACTTACTTACTTACTTACTTACTTACTTACTTACTTACTTACTTACTTACTTACTTACTTACTTACTTACTTACTTACTTACTTACTTACTTACTTACTTACTTACTTACTTACTTACTTACTTACTTACTTACTTACTTACTTACTTACTTACTTACTTACTTACTTACTTACTTACTTACTTACTTACTTACTTACTTACTTACTTACTTACTTACTTACTTACTTACTTACTTACTTACTTACTTACTTACTTACTTACTTACTTACTTACTTACTTACTTACTTACTTACTTACTTACTTACTTACTTACTTACTTACTTACTTACTTACTTACTTACTTACTTACTTACTTACTTACTTACTTACTTACTTACTTACTTACTTACTTACTTACTTACTTACTTACTTACTTACTTACTTACTTACTTACTTACTTACTTACTTACTTACTTACTTACTTACTTACTTACTTACTTACTTACTTACTTACTTACTTACTTACTTACTTACTTACTTACTTACTTACTTACTTACTTACTTACTTACTTACTTACTTACTTACTTACTTACTTACTTACTTACTTACTTACTTACTTACTTACTTACTTACTTACTTACTTACTTACTTACTTACTTACTTACTTACTTACTTACTTACTTACTACTTGAATGACTAACCTGACTGTGTGAAGGGGACAGGA
Organism: Notolepis coatsorum; assembly: GCF_963971535.1. Taxonomy (NCBI): domain Eukaryota; kingdom Metazoa; phylum Chordata; class Actinopteri; order Aulopiformes; family Paralepididae; genus Notolepis; species Notolepis coatsorum. The sequence goes on along the minus strand of NC_140173.1, from coordinate 110,852,698 downwards.
ACGCGGCCTGTCTGCCAGATGGGAAGCAGAGATTCCAAAGCGTCAGTTCCTGGCAAGACAATTCGACTTCCTTCGGCATGGGAGCCATCACAGGCCAATCACCTGCACCGCCATGTCAGATGGTCCTCCAATCACCTGCACCGCCGTGTCAGATGGTCCTCCAATCACCTGCACCTCCGTGTCAGATGGTCCTCCAATCACCTGCACCTCCGTGTCAGATGGTCCTCCAATCACCTACACCTCTGTGTCAGATGGTCCTACAAAGCACTGTTGAGGTTCAGAAGTAAGGCAGAGCCTTCACAGTCAGGGAGATGAAAGGTCGGCTGAGCAGCTGAGCTGAAGGGTGAAGTGATGGTCATTAAATCAACTCCGTTTTAATCAACCTCAGGAACTACTGTAGGCTAATGTGTAGAAACAATGCTTTGTTTAATACATTTTTTTTTTAACAAATGTTTTTTATTTTCCCTTTTTTTAACATAAAACTAGACAAACAATACAGTAACAGTAAAAATCTATGATAAATCACAGGACAATGACAGAAATAATAATAACAATAATGACAGTCCAGTAATTAAATCAAAATAAATGTAGATTAAAAGACATAAAAATAATAAATACAATACAATACAATACATGTTCTCTTGCTCGCTCTTCCTCACTCTTTCCTTCCCCTTCCCTCCCCCTCCACCCCCCCCCCCCTCAGGACCCCCTCTCTCTTCCATTTAACATCAGAAATTACAAGTTCATATGCTTCCCTTTATCTTCTCCACCACAACAAAAAACATAACTACTGTAAGCTATACCGTTTGCTTACAGAAAAGGCTGTGTAGGGATTCTCTATTGTTGCTCATCAACTGTTAATGAGGACGATGCACGCACACACACATACTGTACACACACGGTAACACTATTAAGACAATTTCAGTGACTGTGACCATAGCCATGTTGCGTCAGGTTCAACGGGACATAAACAGCCTACCCTATAGTGTGATAACTTTAGGTCTGGCTGAAGTAATTTCTGTCAAGTGCCTGCAATTACAAACCTCTCTGTCATTTCAATATCCCATGACGCTAATGAATCCTTTTTAGTTTTCCCAAAAGCACTGGCATTCAGATGGCCATCAGATTTGATATAAATTACAGGACCCGATTGCTAAAGAGGGAATCCCATTTGTGACCTGCTGTTGACGTTTCCCAGGGTTTCACTAGACTCTCACAGGGTCAGAAGCACATCTGTTCCCCGGTGAGCTGTGCATCGGAGCGCGCTACCGGTCTTAGGCATGCCGTGATGAAAATGTCAACTTGTGGTGAATAATTTAGCCCCTCCTTTTCACTTTATGGATATCAGAGCTGTTTACTTTAGGCCGGACCACAGGCGAGTGGTGTCTTGATTAATTTGCAAGTTCGTTAGACTTAGAGTTAGCGAAGCACTGAGTGATGAAGCAGCTGAGAGCAGGGACCTTTCTAGATTTTTGGGGGGGCCCAACCAAAGTTTGTTTAGGCCCCCCCCTATCTCAAGACATCAAGTTGACTAGCGAACATCTATTTTATTCATCTTTTCTAATTAGTTTGTTTAGTTTCCTGGCAAAGCCACATTCTGCTTTCTAGATCAACACATGAAGGTGCACAAATAAAAACACGAGGGCCCTATTCCATATACATGTATTGTATAGCAAGAAACTGCTCTGGCTGAGAGTGTTCATAAGTCACAAGTAGGGATGTCCGATATTATCGGCCTACCGATATTATCGGCCGATATTGGCATTAAAATGTGATATCGGAAAATATCGGTATCGGTTTAAATAATTTTTTTTTTAACATTTCTATAACCTTTATTTACCCAGGCAAGCAAGTAAAACATGTTGACAGATGTTGGCTATGGGGCGACAATAACTTATCATGATGACAAGGTCCTCTCACTTCAGCCTTTAATCGGCGTAGTTTATTATCACATTGGTACACAGTACATGAGACCTTCTCTCTGTGGGAGGTAGGTGGGAAGAGACAGAGAGGGAGGGAACAATCCCTTAAATACCCTCTTACCTGGCACCAGCGTCAATAGCTCCGCCTATAGCGCCCTCTTGTGGAAACAGTTAGACAGTTACATGCAATCATATACATCACATAACTTTAACACTCCCACTTACGGCTGTCTTGTATACTGTACAACTTTTTCAAAAACAATCTTCAAAGAAAATAGTACAGCTCAGAGCATCAAAAAGAATATGGCAGTCAATACTACATAACAGGCAATATTTACACACCAAACATGACCTCTGCAAATCTTATCAATTTCAGTTTGGAAACAGGCTTCGTCATAGCGTCTGCTACCATGTCGTCTGTAGGACAATAAACAAGTGTCATCCTTTCTTCCCTGATGACAGATCTGATGAAATGATATTTTATATCCACATATTTACACCTCTGTCGGCACACAGGGTTTCTCGCAATTGCAATGGTTCCCTGGTTGTCTTCATAAACAACAGTTTTCTTATATACATAGGTATCCATTCCTTCGAGCAGTTGTTCTAGATAAATACATTCCTGTATTGAGCCATGTATTCGGCTTCACAAGTTGATAGTGCCACTGTGGGCTGTTTCTTTGTTTTCCACGAAACCAGTGAGCTGTTTGTGTTCAAACTCACAATACCCTGTGGTACTTCTTCTGTCTGTGGTGTCTGCCGCCCAATCTGCATCACTGTAGGCTTTAAGCCCTAAGCCCTCGCTGCTCTTTCTGAAACAAAGCTGTTTATCTGCTGTACCTTTGAGATAACGAAAAACATGTTTTGCTGTAATCCAGTGCTCCTCTGTGGGGTCAGCAAAATGCTGTGACAATTTACTCACTATAAAACATAGGTCAGGGCGAGTACATGTTGTCAAATAAATGAGGCTACCTACAGCTTCTCTGTACATTTTTACATCTGTCAGTTTCTGAGCATCCTCTTGGTAGTCTAGTTTTCGATCACATGGTGTTTCCCTTGTTCTACATTCTTGCATGTCAAAACATTTCAGGATCTTTTCCACATATCTCTTCTGGGATATTTTTACACAACTGGCAGACTGTTTGAAGTCCATGCCTAGAAAATGCTTTAACCTGCCTAGGTCTTTCATTTTGGACTCGAGCTTTCCTCTGTCCTGCTGGTAAGCATAACACACTGATCCAAATTCGTGCATTCTAGCTAGATTACATTTCTTTCCTGTCAGTGCTGTATACGGGGTGGTGCCCGTGTGCTTATTAAAACATCTGTTTCTGGTGTAAGCGGCTTCTTGTACCGCATAATGCCATAGACTCTTAGGTAAGTTACCAGCTATTAGCTTACACCTAGCCATTTCGAAAAGAGTACGTCCTTCCCTCTCTGCCACCCCGTTCTGGTGTGGGGAGTACGGACATGACGTCTCGTGTCTTATCTTGTTCCTTCTCAACAGTGATTGGAACTCTCTATTTGTGAACTCGGTTCCGTTGTCAGACCTCAAGCATCTTATGTTGCCATAAGGGGCTACGTCTGCCAGGAATTTCTCTGTGGCCTGGAGTGTGTCACTCTTTGCTTTGAGAAAGTAAACAAACACTGCCCCTGTACTGTATATCTAAAGCCTCCTATGGACTCGTTGCTTACTGGACCGGCTAGATCTGTGTTAACTAGCGCAAGTGTTACCTTTACTTTTTCTGTGGGACTTCTGTTTCTCGATTGAGTGAACTTCCCCTTTATGCACACTTCACATTCTTTGTCAGGTCTACGCTTTTCACCTTTAATGTGCATGCCTTCTGTCACTGCTTGCAGTTTCAGTAAATCCTCGTAATTACAATGATCCATGATCTCATGCCATGTCTGAATATCGTGACTGACAGTCACATTACACATATCATTATTATTACACTTATCGTCATCATTACACTCTGTTTGTAGATAATACATTCTCTTGTACACCTCTATGTTAAATCGCGTACCGTCAGGCTCTACAAGAACATCTTTACCTTCATTGAAGAACACTTTGGCACCGTTTGCAGTAGCAGATTTTACAGAGAATAGTTCTTGTGGGAACGAGGGTCTCCTCTCCCTTGCGCCAACCCGTAAGTGTGCTTCCCGTCTGCCAGATCCATGCTGTGTCTCTCCGGCTCGAAGGTGTTGTCAAAGTTCTTGAATCGATTCCTGTCGTTGATGACGTGGGACGACGCTTTCCTTTGGTCGCCATCCCTTTTTGATGGTAGGCGTAGCTTTAGCTCCCGTTAGCTTAGCTTTAGCCACGTGGTGCTCCCGGTGCTAAACTAGCCTATACTTTAGCTAAACTTGCTACCCTTATTATTTCGCCCCTGCGTGATCTGGGCCCATAACCTGTTGACAGATGTTGGCTATGGGGCGACAGTAACTTATTATGATGACAAGGTCCTCTCACTTCAGCCTTTAATCAGCATAGTTTATTATCACATTGGTACACAGTACATGAGACATTCTCTCTGTGGGAGGTAGGTGGGAAGAGACAGAGAGGGAGGGAACAATCCCTTAAATACCCTCTTACCTGGCGCCTGCATCAATAGCTCCGCCTATAGCGCCCTCTTGTGGAAACAGTTAGACAGTTACATGCAATCGTATACATCACATAACTTTAACAGAACAAATTCTGATTTTATTTATTGTCAAAAGTATGCATAATGTTGTGTTAATTCCACGACAAGAGATATGTAATGTTAATTACCTGAAATTATTCCGTTTTTTGTGGGGGAAACCCTGCATATATCGGTATCGGTTGATATCGGTATCGGAAATTAAAGAGTTGGACAATATCGGTATATCGGTATCGGTAAAAAAAGCCAATATCGAGCATCCCTAGTCACAAGGATAGCATGTTTCAGTGCTTCTCTCTCTTCCAGCTGGCCAGGTAATCAACCCTCATGCACAAGTGTCTCCCACTCTTTAGATATACTCAACAGGAGACAGAGGGCAGACATTTGGTAATCAGCAACATGGCTCTGAACAGTTCTTTAGTGCTAATGCCTATTCAGGGTTTCGCTAACACACTGCATTGAATCACACGGCAACCGGCTGCGTGACAAGTGCAGTGTAGATCAAGTCGTCAGCTAACGGGTCAGTGTGACAATTTTTTTTGTTAAAAGTAGAATTTGTGATCAAGCATGAAGAGTGAAGCTGCATGCTCCATAGTAGACAATGAATTGAGAAAGATGGTAAAGGTGACACTGGTAGCGCCCAGGGAATTATTATGAGTATATGCATACATTTTCTGTTTCAGAACTGGGAACACTGCTGTAGAATCAAGCTCATTTGAGTATAAAAAATAAACCAAACATTATGTGGGTCCACAAAATCCATCCCCCATTAATTGTCAATGGAGCAGCTCCAGACTTTATGTAATGACATCAGAGTCTTACTTTTATGGTTTCTAGCTTTGAGAGAGTAGCTCATGTTCACAAATATTGATTTAACTTTCCTAGGCCATGAAAATAACATATTGGAATTCTTAATCTGCGTGGTGTTCCCCTTTAAGAAACCAACTGAGATCCCATTGTTTTGAAAGCAGTAAATACCTAAGAAATGTGTTTTAGAAAGAAGGATCGCCACAGTTTCTATGATTTGAAAACGACTTTAGAATCATAAAGGTGAAACTTAAAGGACCATACCAGTCTAATTTTGACTTCTCGCCATTACCGGAGATCTTTAAATAATTTTGTATTCATACAGTACAGTAGGTGTATACGGTGTGTGTTCTAGCCGCTCTCAGCCTACTTTATTGAACGGCATTCACACTGCCATTGATGTTGAAAGGGGGTCCATGAGAATTGTAAGTTGTTTGAAAGTCATTAGTCATGGGTAATTAATTCACCCTTATGAAAACAAAAAATTCATATATTTTTGCAAACGTAACTGTATCACTCTACTACAAGCCATTACAACCCTGGCATCAATCGGGAGCACCCTGGAGTTAATGACAAGCGCACCCAGAAATGTGAACGTTTGTTTTGCAGATTTTAATGAGAAGAAAAGTCCACATTTGACTGGTATGGTCCTTTAAAATGTGGTCCGCAGCGAGTCATTGGGCAGCTGGCATTTGCTGTCTGATGAGCTCTGTTTGAGACCCTCTAAACAGATCTAAACCTTAGACATCATCACCCCTGTGCAAGTGCAGGGCCGGCCTGACGCATAAGCAAACTAAGTCCTAGCCCCCCCCCCCAGCTTGAATTCCTTTATTTTTGTGTGATATATTATGTGGTGTGGGGATTGCTGATTTAAGCTGCACACCTGCATGAGGTAATCAATGCACACAGGTTAAATCTGCCATCCCCACACACTCATAGGATATAGCCTTTGTCATGACAACTATCATCTGCCCCTGGCTTGTTACATCTTGCCATTCTCTTCAATAAACTGGTTTGTTTGTATCATCTTGCCTGTGTCCCTGTGTCAAGAGAGCCCAGAAAAAGCCACTCAGGTGCTGTGTGACAGACACTACTGGCACAATTATATTATTTCAACGGTAATCATACACAAATGCAATATTATGTTAACATATACTTTTATTATTAGATCAATCAATACAATTATATAGCTTTACAAATACAACAGGATACAAGCAAAACAAGGCACATAGGTGTGCAAATGATCAAGCAGTGGCGCCAAGGTAGTGCGGGGCCCCCAAATAAAATTCTGCTTAGGACCCCATAAAAGCTTGGGCTGGGTCTGTGCAAGTGCCTGTGTCTCACTCAACGAGCGTGAAATGACAAACGCGTATCTGATTTTCCACCTGACTGGCCCCCACGCTGCACCCCTCTCTGTCTCCACGCACAGCCATGACCAGGAAGCAATTTGTTAGGCCTAGGATGTCTGCAGAAGACCAGAGGTCCTCGGGTCAGCACACCATATACTTCCACTTAGCCCTCTCTCAGGGGTGAAGGCCTGTGCTGTTCGTGCAATCGTTTTCCTCTGTCAGAGAGAGAGACAAACCCTAACTATATTTAACCCCACCAATGAACTGCACACACAGGCTTTAAAAGCAAAGTCAAAATGTCAAAACGTTTTCCTCCTATTAAAATTCACCACTGACTTATTCATTGTGGCTGGCTGTGTGACTTGATTGTGGGGTTCACAGTATCAAATGTATACAGTACAGTGTTTATTGTTTAATGATATAACTTGAGAACTACTAGGAATGTCTGATCACTAAGTGTGACTCTTACCACCTAAACTTCACAGACTACAATGTATAACGTATGTCGTATTTCATGTATTTACTGCACCTGTGTATACTGTATACTTTACTTACTCATAATATATATTCAGATTTGCTTATATGCATATATTCAGAGTTAATTATATTGTTTACACTGCTTATTTCTATCTTTACCATGCTGCTGTGACGCCTGAATGTCCCCAAGGGGATCAATAAAGAAATATCTTATCTTATCTCATCTTGCACAGCACAGTATTGCACAGAATTGCACGGCAGCAACAAATCTAGTTTTCCCAAAGTACCCTGACCATGTAACATTGTCCACAAATTCGACGTGATAGACAATTTAAAAAGTGCAGAACTGTGAGACATGCTCGTAAACTGTTTTGCAGTATTTGGACAACTTTGGTGGCGGTGCTCTGCTTTGTCTAAAAAGTGAATGAAACTGTCAACACAGGGGTGTTAAGAATGTTTGATGTTTCCGCTCTTTACATTTCTCCGCAGGGAAATTTCTTTCAATGACCCGTTCCATCCAACCCAGTAGGAGGGGTGTAGACGCTGGCTGGAGAAAGGTCGAGGCTGGAGCCTTGGGTGGACATGGGCTGGGTTGTGAGGCCTGTTAAATGGTTCAGCAAATGTTTTTTTAACGACACCTCATAGAGGAAACATTGTGAGGTTAACAACCATAATAATAACTACAATGTCCTCTATTGAAGAGGATATGGAATAATATTTGAGGAGTCAGTTGCAGATTGTTTACTTTGGACTTTTTTGGTTATACAGCATCTGATTTATTACACCCTAGATGGTCAACAATATGAACTAAAAAAATGCTCATGCCTGGATAGGCTCAAGATGTCCAAAATACTAAAGGCACAATCCGTAATATATAGCAAGTAGGGCTGTGCGCGACTAAATAAATGGTTTGTCAACTAAAAGTCATAGGATCTGTCGACTAATCGAATAGTTGATTTAATCGACAAATCTGTAAAATGTCCACAGTTTTCCACATGCAATAATGGAGAAAAACCTTGTTAAATTAGTGCTTACCAGAGGTGCTTATCATTTTTCAAGAATATTCTCATTCAGCATGGAAAGAAATCAGAGCACTCGACTAAAAAGTCAGACTAATTGATTATGAGGCTTCAATCCATCATCAAATAATGACAATACAAACAGGTATTCACATAGCAGTAACATCAATAACATCAATAGCATTTATTATGTTGACAGAGTCTGGCTATGGGGCGACAATAATATGTTCATGAGACATGGTTTCTCCCTTCAGCCTTTAATCAGCGTGGTTTATTATTTGCATTGGCACACAGCAGCACATGAGTTCTCCTCTCTGTGAGAGGTAGGTGGGAAGAGATAGAGGGGGAGGAGACATCTCCTTAAATACCCTCTACCTGGCGGTAGCATTAGCGGCTCCGCCTATAGCGCCCTCTAGTGGAAACAGTTATGCATAGTTAGACAGTTACTAGCAATCATATATAACCTCTAACTTTAACACTCCCACTTAGGGTTGTCTAGTCTCTAGTACACTGTACAACTTCTCCAAAAACAATTTTCAAAGAAAATAATACTGTTCAGAATCATCAAAAAGAATATGGCAATCAATACTACATAACAGGCAATATTTACACACCAAACATGACCTCTGCAAATCTTTTCAATTTCAGTTTGGAAGCAGGTTTCGTCATAGCGTCTGCTACCATGTCGTCTGTTGGACAATAAATCAGTGTCATTCTTTCTTCTCTGATGACAGATCTGATGAAATGATATTTTATATCGACATGTTTACATCTCTGTCGGCACACAGGGTTTCTAGCAATCGCAATGGTTCCCTGGTTGTCCTCATAAACAACAGTCTTCTTATATACATAGGTATCCATTCCTTCGAGCAGTTGTTCTAGATAAATACATTCCTGTATTGTCATAGCTAGAGCCATATATTCGGCTTCACAAGTTGATAGTGCCACTGTGGGCTGCTTCTTTGTTTTCCATGAAACCAGTGAGCTGTTTGTGTTCAAACTCACACAATATCCTGTGGTACTTCTTCTATCTGTGGTGTCAGCTGCCCAGTCTGCATCACTGTAGGCTTTAACCCCTAAGCCCTCGCTGTTCTTTCTGAAACAAAGCTGTTTATCTGCTGTACCTTTGAGATAACGAAAAACATGTTTTGCTGTAATCCAGTGCTCCTCTGTGGGGTCAGCAAAATGCTGTGACAATTTGCTCACTACAAAACATAGGTCAGGGCGAGTACATGTTGTCAAATAAATGAGGCTACCCACAGCTTCTCTGTACATTTTTACATCTGTCAGTTTCTGAGCATCCTCCTGGTAGTCTAGTTTTTGATCACATGGTGTTTCCCTTGATCTACATTCTTGCATGTCAAAACGTTTCAGGATCTTTTCCAAATATCTCTTCTGGGATATTTTTACACAATTGGCAGACTGTTCAAAGTCCATGCCTAGAAAATGTTTTAGCCTTCCAAGGTGTTTCATTTTGAATCTGGTGGAGAGCATACCTTTCACCTGTTCTAGGTTTCTAGTGTTGTCTGCTGCGATGATCAAATCATCCACCCAAATGACGATTATCACTTTTCCTGACTCTTTTGACTCCCTTGAGTAAACACAGGGGTCTACTGGGTTCTGTAGGAAGTGATCTTCAATGAGACATGTATGAAGCATCTCGTTCCAATTTCGCCCAGACTGTTTCAGGCCATAAATGGATTTTTCTAGCTTACACACTAGCTTCTCTCCTTTCTTTTCGTAACCTTCAGGTTGTTCCATATCTCCCTATATATGGGTGCTTGCAGATAGGCTGTCTTCACATCCATCTGATGTAAAATCAAATTGTCCTCAGCTGCTTTCTGCATCACTACCCTTACACTGGTCAGATTGGCTGTGGGGGAGAATGTTTCACCGTAGTCTATCCCCTCCCTCTGACTGTAACCTTTAGCTACAAATCTCGCTTTGTACTTGTCTTGGCCTTCAATACCCTCCTTGATTGAGTACACCCATTTCCCTCCCACTGTCTGCCCTCTGGTAACTTGGTTAGAGTAAAGGTGTGGTTGTCCTCTAGGGACCTCATCTCCTCATCCATTGCTCTCTCCCATTTACTTGATTCAGGGGACACTATGGCCTCTTTAAAGGTCGAGGTACCCCACTGACTACTCTGTAGCAGTAATCAATGGTGGTAAGTGTACTGTCATCCTCGTCACTTTCTCTCCGGGCATAGTCTGTCAGATACTTTGGGGGTTTGTGTTCCCTTGAGGGATACCTCCCACTGCTTGGGGCACGTGATGTCACCCTTGGGTGCTCCTCGTCATCGTCCTCTGGGGGTTGCTGACTGTCTGTCTGCACGACCGTGCTAAGTACACTAGGCTGAGGTGTCTCTGTTTCTTCACACCTTACTCTGGAGTCCAGCTCTGGCTCCTCTGTCTGTGTCTCGTTCTCACATGTTGTCTTTGTGACAAACTTGACTAGTCTGTGTTTCTGCACTCTCCCTTTACCGGGATAATAAACTAGGAAAGCGGGGCTTCCTTTGTTGTGCCCTACAAAGAGTCCCTTTTCACATCTGGACTCGAGCTTTCCTCTGTCCTGCTGGTAAGCATAACACACTGATCCGAATTGGTGCATTCTAGCTAGATTACACTTCTTTCCTGTCAGTACTGTATACGGGGGGTTTCCGTGTGCTTATTAAAGCACCTGTTTCTGGTGTAAGCGGCTTCTTGAACCGCATAATGCCATAGACTCTTAGGTAAGTTACTATCTACTAGCTTACACCTAGCCATTTCGAAAAGAGTGCGCCATTCCCTCTCTGCCACTCCGTTCTGGTGTGGGGAGTATGGATATGACGTCTCGAGTCTTATCTTGTTCCTTCTCAACAGTGATTGGAACTCTCTATTTGTGAACTCGGTTCCGTTGTCAGACCTCAAGCATCTTATGTTACCATAAGGGGCTACATCTGCAAGGAATTTCTCCGTGGCCTGGAGTGTGTCACTCTTTGCTTTGAGAAAGTAAACAAACACTGCCCCTGTACACACATCTGTAAAACACTGTACATATCTAAAGCCTCCTATGGACTCGTTGCTTACTGGACCGGCTAGATCTGTGTTGACTAGTGCAAGTGGTACCTTTACTTTTTCTGTGGGATTTCTGTTTCTCGATTGAGTAAACTTCCCCTTTATGCACACTACACATTTTCTGTCAGGTCTACACTTTTCACCTTCAATGTGCATGCCTTCTGTCACTGCTTGCAGTTTCAGTAAATCATCGTAATTACAATGACCCATAATCTCATGCCATGTCTGAATATCGTGACTGACAGTCACGTTACACATATCATTATTATCATTACACTTGTCGTTGTCATTACACTCTGTTTGTAGATAATACATTCTCTTGTACACCTTTATGTTAAATCGCGTAACGTCAGGCTCTACAAGAAAATGTTTACCTTCATTGAAGAATACTTTGGCACCGTTCGCAGTAGCAGCTATTACAGAGAATAGTTCTTGTGGGAACGAGGGTACGTAGAGAGTGTTCTTTAACGTCACTGTACACCGGCGCCCCTCACTGTCTATGAGGCATACCTGTGCGTCTCCTCTCTCTTGCGCCAACCCGTAGGTGCGCTTCCTGTTTGCCAGCTCCATGCTGTGTCTCTCCGGGTGGAAAGTGTTGTCAAAGTTCTTGAACCGACTTCTGTTGTTGATGACGTGGGACGATGCACCTGTGTCCACGATCAGTCCCTTCCTTTGGGCCTGCTGCAGCTGCGTTGGCCTGGTGACGTACGCTGTCTGCGCCCCGAAGATGAAGTCTTCTTGTCCCGCTACTCTCTGGGCGTCGTCTCGATTCCTCTCACGCCCACCGTCGCTGCCATCTTGTCCACTGCCGCCATCTTGTCCATGCGCATACCGCGCGCTCTGGTCGCGTTTCTTCATGCATGCTCTGTCTGTGTGCCCAGTGGATTTGCAGAAGCTACACCAGACAGTCTTTGTGCAGTTACCTTTCCGATGGCCTTTTTCTCCGCATCACCAACACGCCAGCTCCGTCTTGGGCCTGGTCTTCTCCCTCTGCATCGCTCGGGCCTTCAGCATCCTCTCTCCCGCCTCTGCGGCGGCTGGGTGGATATCTTCTGAGGCCTCGAAATTTCGTAACTTGGCCTTGAACTTTCCCAGCGTAATGTCCGCTGAACCGTGTGTTACCAGGAGTGTGAACGGTTTGTACAGCTCCGGTAGTCCCCTCATCACCATCGCCATCATTAGCCCATCGCTTGGTGCTTCTCCTGCACTCTTCAATGCCGTAATGACCTGCTCAGCTCTGATGACGTATTTGGTCACAGTCTCGGTGTGCCCCTTCTTCAGTGCTGTTAGTGTTATGTAGAGGGCCACGACTCTGGGTCTTCCTTGCCCGATATAATGTTCTCTCAACACTTCCAGGCTTTCTCGGCCTTTGTTTTTAGTGTCGCGGAATATCAGCCCCAAGCTTGTGTCGTCGAGCAGTGGTGTTAACTCACAGTATGCATCTGCATTATGCTTGTCGTCCAGGGCTTGTGCTTCCGCCGTCAGGTCTCCCATGGGGGCCGTCAAGATCGTCGTCTTCAGTCCCACACGTGCATGCAGCATAACATGCGCTCTTCCCAGAGCTCATAGTCCTCTGCCTTTCCATTGAATGAGGGCCATTTGCTCTTTCCCTTGGTCGCCATCCTCCTTTTTGATGGTAGGCGTAGCTTTAGCTCTGTTGGTATAGCCTTTAGCCACGTGGTGCTCCCGGCGCTAAACTAGCCTATACTTCAGCTAAACTTGCTACCCTTATTATTTCGCCCCTGCGTGATCTGGGCCCATAACCTGTTGACAGAGTCTGGCTATGGGGCGACAATAATATGTTCATGAGACATGGTTTCTCCCTTCAGCCTTTAATCGGCGTGGTTTATTATTTGCATTGGCACACAGCAGCACATGAGTTCTCCTCTCCGTGAGAGGTAGGTGGGAAGAGATAGAGGGGGAGGAGACATCTCCTTACAGCTCCTGGCGGTAGCATTAGCGGCTCCGCCTATAGCGCCCTCTAGTGGAAACAGTTATGCATAGTTAGACAGTTACTAGCAATCATATATAACCTCTAACTTTAACAATGCATGAAAGCATTGTACAGTACAACACTGTAGTCATTCGTTGTACTTAATATTGTAGTACACATATAACACTCGACATAAACTTACGCAATTTAACATTCTCCATAGAACCTATTTTACGCCGGAAAGACTTCACAGGATGAATGATGCTATCTCTGAACTTTGCCCTAGGTGCTCAACGGAAACAGGTAGCCTGCTCCACATGTTCTGGGAATGTAACAAACTGAGACCTTACTGGGGCTCAATTTGGGAGATTCTCGAAGAGGTCACAGGGTTTGAGATCCCATGTACACCTAAATTAGCATTATTAGGAGACATGTCTGACATTTCTCCAGATAAGAGAGGCAAGGTGCGGATCATTAAATTGGCCATGATTGCAGGGAACAAGTGTATTGCCATGCTGTGGAAAAGTGCTGAATCCCCCCCCCACGTCTATGTGGCTTAGTGAAATCTCTTCGTACATGGCATAGAGAAAATAATGTTCAATCTTAAGAAAAAACCACATCTCTTTGATAAATGCTGGGCTGGGTTTAGGCAATACTTAGAACAGATTACATAGTAGGTTGACGATGTAGGCTATTATTGAAGCTCCCTTTTGTCTTTCTGATGGGTATATATTGCAATGAATGATACCGTAAATGTTATTAGTTGCTCTTTGAAGAGAAAAGATGTAACGTTAGATATTTATTTGTTTGGTATAGAAGTATGGGCACCTGTTAGACGGGTGTAACTGGGTTTACTAAATTCTCAAAATGTGTAAAAAAAAAGAAAAAACTGAACTTGTTGAGGTCCTAGTCTGGGGGAGGGGAGGGGGGGTCTGGCCTAGAGGTTTTCTTTTTGTTTATAATGATTTTTAATTTTAATTTTAGGGGGGGGGGGGGGTATTTTGTATCTATTTTTCTGTAACTCGGGGAGGGGGGAGGGGGGGCAGTTGGCAGCATTTCCTTTTGTATGGTTGTTGAACTGTTGAATGCTGTAAAACTAAAAAAAAAAAAAAAAAACAATAAACATATTGTTTAAAAAAAATATTGTAGTACAGTATCTTTGCAGCCAGAATGTAGGATTATGGATAGGATT
>NC_140173.1:110683304-110835804 GCF_963971535.1 Notolepis coatsorum | reverse complement strand
ACAATCAAGGGACTAAACACGTTTAGCAATTATGCCACAACAATGTGGAACACCCTACCCACAGCCGTAAAATAATGTGAATCCCTACCCACCTTCAAAACCGCCCTCAAAGAGCACCTAAGGGAGGCTGCAATTCGAAACTGGCCCCCGTAAATGCCCAACCCCCAACCCCCTCCTAATGCACAGTTTCCTCCCCCTAGAATGTATATAGTTTCTGTTAGGATCTCTGGTAAACAGTACTGTATATTTGTATATCTTGTTGTATGTCATAAATGTAACAGTACTGTATATCTGTATGTCATGTATGTCGTAAATGTCATGATATATATCTGTATATCTGTATGTTGTGTATGTCATAAATGTCATTATGAATTGAAAATGGGGGACCCTGATGTAAACAAGACGAAAGTATTTCTCTGGTCTGCATCCCCTTAACAATTGTGTGTATTGAGCCGTACTGTATTGTACCCATTCTGCAATCTGTTAATAATATTTTCAATCAATCAATCAATCATGTCTTTTCCATGAGGATGTGATGGAATGTCTCTTCTCCATCCCAGATGACCATTTTTGAATGACATTTCCTTTCATTCTTGGAGACGAACAAGAAGCTAGTTGAAGAATCAGCGAATGGGAGAGCTTTCCTTCCTCATTCCTAGTTACTTTGCCATCCACTCTTCGTTATAAGCTCTGCGAAATCCTCCACACCAGAGACCATGGAGACACAAACATAAACAGAACAAACTTCCTAGACAGTAGCTTTCAAATGCACAGATTTGAGCTCCAGAAGCAGAGTAAAATAACCAGATTTATGACCTATGATGTTGAAATACCCAGCAGGATTATTGCAACATTTTCCCTGCGTCATTTCAAGTGTTTCTGCTACTGATGTTTCACCATCTTTAGGTTTTACGTTCTAAGAGCACTAACCGAATGAAGTCTCTATGGTCTTGTATTTCACTCAATATGACACTCTGCCAAGATTAGCATGTTGTTAGGAATCCATTCTTCAAGGTCATTTATTTGAGGGATTGAGTCAAATCGAGGCCCTTCCAAGAGCAAGAACACACTGTAGCCATTAGCCACTCAACTTTGTAAGCGTGGAAGCTGTCGAATAGTGAATAATTCTCACGTTCGGAATATCCAATTTTAGCGCCACCCCGTTTAATAGGCACTTCACTGTAAGTGTATAATAACCACTTGAAATAGCCTCAGACGACAGGAAGACGGACCTGCGTGTTCCCATGCAGACCAGCGACGGGGTGAAAGGTCACAGGGGAAGATTCCAGATTGTACAGACTCATTGCAGGAGATGGGTATGCCTACTTTGATGTTGAACCCCTACAAAAGCGAAACCCACCGATGATTACTCAGGAAGCAGCGAAGACTTGGACCCAAAACACAAGAGAATTACCAAAGTAGGAACACAGCCATATAGAGTCATTAAAGACTGCATTAGGGGTAATGTTTTCCCCATGTGCTTGAGGCTAACTGTGAGATACATGGAAAACAATTAAGCCTTTACCTTGGAACTGATACAGTGAGCTATTCATCTCCACGCACTTGATTTTTTCAGTGAGAGATTTATTGGTTGCTGAACCTAAGGTTTTCCACTCATATGGTACGGCCAGCTTAAAGGATATCGTTAATGCCATTAACAACTCTACGAAAATATTGACTACCATCATTAAAATAAAAAGGTCACGAATACACGCATTAGTAGGGTGATATTTTTTTTTACCACAGGAAAACATGCCTTTCAAATCAACATGTTCAAAAGAGAAATGATCTGAGGGGAAGAAATGTATATATTGTATGGTGGATCTGAGAATGACCATGTTCCACTTCCACGAGTAATGAGACGTGGGGTGGGCGGTTCCCATCACACTAACAACGCACAATTGCGCAGGTAATGATGGATGTGTGGTAAAAGGATGGATACTCCATCTGTTGCCTGCTGTGATTTACTATAACTGGTCGTCGCGTCCTTTGGAAGACTCAGCGCTATGCAACGTTTCTGGGAGTTATGAGGAAACTTTGGAAATGAAGAGTTTTGGACTTCAAAGCAGATAATTCTAGGCGTCGTACAACAACTCCTAAGGAGGAGAGAGTGAAAACAGCTGCCCCGGATCTGGTCCTGTATTTTATCAAAGCGTCTCATAGTAGGAGCGCTGATCCAAGACCAGATTGGCTCATAAGTCATAGTGTATAGTCAAGTTACCCCGAAACCTACGTTAGTACTCCTAGATCAGTATTCGTAGAACTGTGATAAACATGGACCCTGATCACCTCTCCCACCTACAGCTTTCCGCTTTAACAATTTTTTTGTTATTGTTTTTTTTAATACGCCTGCCACTGTGTCTATGTTAATATCTGTATGTACTGTCTCCAGTTCTCATAGCACAGAAGCAACACAGAAACTGTGTGTGTTAAATAAGAAAAAAAAGCTTTTTATTATATGCATTCTTTTGTGATGCCATTGTGCCATAATGATTAACCTTTATGTAGCTTTTTAGTTGAGAATATCCAGGCAAATTAGTAGGTGACATACTAACTCCTAGATCTGGGGTCTTCTCTGACAGACGCTATATTTCAGAGTAACTCTTTTAATACATGCTGTATAGTTCAATCACCAGTGTGCTTTAACTGATTTCATACGATTTTGTGTCACTAATTATGTTAATGTTTTTAATAAAATAATTTACATCAAAAAGTTAAGTCATGGATGAAAACCACATTAGAATGACCACCGTACACTAGATGTGCTGACTCTAATGTTAGATCTCGGCCAGGTTTTAGTGGACTTAGTTTAGGAGGTGATGGGATGCTAAGTGAAAACAGTTTGTAGTGTCTATATCAGCAGGATATCCCCATTATCAACACAAGTCCTAAGGAAACCCACTGTTTGTACTCTGCTTCTGCAATACCAGGGATTTTATTGTCTTATTGTGCGTCATGTGAAGTTCTTTTGTCCTCACGGTCACGGTTCAGAATCGACAACTTTGCGCTAAACACACAAAGCACAAAAGACAAAAGGCGGCGACTGTTTGTCTGTTTACAGACAATAAGATGATTATTTTGTGTGGTCATGTCAAGGACATAAATATTGGTAGGTGGTGGTTTCCTCACAGAGCACAGTACATCCTTCTGAAGAGATGGATGCATCAACCATCTGCTTAGAGCAGCAGGATTTGTGTGTGCGTGTGTGTGTGTGTGTGTGTGTGTGTGTGTGTGTGTGTGTGTGTGTGTGTGTGTGTGTGTGTGTGTGTGTGTGTGTGTGTGTGTGTGTGTGTGACGTGTGTGTGTGTGTGTGTGTGTGTGTGTGTGTGTGTGTGTGTGTGTGTGTGTGTGTGTGTGTGTGTGTGTGTGTGTGTGTGTGTGTGTGTGTGTGTGTGTGTGTGTGTGTGTGTGTGTGTGTGTGTGTGTGTGTGTGTGTGTGTGTGTGTGTGTGTGTGTGTGTGTGCTTACCTTACATGAAATTCGAGCAGAGAGTTTAGGTTTGACTTTTTAAGGCTACATGACTTTTAAGAAATCAACTTAAAAATATAATGAATTTGATATTGTAGCTCCTCAATATAAATATAGAATGACGATTTGTTTTGATTCAGAACTTAAGTAAGTTCAATTAAATTCAAGTCCCAGGCCTGAACCTTTTCTTTTTTCTTTATCAAATCTTTTTAATAATCCAATCTAGAACGCAAGCTCTGTTACAAAGAAACCTTAGCATTCCACTGTACTAGACCAGGCTACATTCCACTGTACTAGACCAAGCTACATTCCACTGTACTAGACCAAGCTACATTCCACTGTACTGTACGACACACGAAACTGGCCCCTGTAAATGTCCTAACCCAACCCCCTCCAATGTACAGTAAATTACCAAGTATGGTTTTGTAAATATTCCAAGTTTTGCTTGTACAGTTGAAAGTCTTTCTCCTGTCTGCATCCCCTTAACAATTGTATGTATTGAGCTGTACTGTACTGTACCCATTCTGCAATCTGTTAATAAAGTTGTCAATCAATTCAATAAATCAATACTAGACCAAGCTACATTCCACTGTACTAGACCAAGCTGCATTCCACTGTACTAGACCAAGCTGCATTCCACTGTACTAGACCAAGCTGCATTCCACTGTACTAGACCAAGCTACATTCCACTGTACTAGACCAAGGTACATTCCACTGTCCTAGACCAAGGTACATTCCACTGTACTAGACCAAGCTGCATTCCACTGTACTAGACCAAGCTGCATTCCACTGTACTAGACCAAGCTATTGTTGGGAATGTTGTTTTTAACCCACGCCTCCTGGACTTTATCCACAACTTTCTGGCAGTTATTTCTGGGAGACTCGGCAGACAGACCTTGCTGGGAATATCATTTGCTGGGTCGTCAACAGGTCACCATTAAATGTTGCCCCTTAAGAATTGCTCCCATTTAAATCAACACAGTGGGAACTGATCATGCTGAACTCGCTGTGAAGCCGTATGTATGTGATTTGCCTTGGGGCACGTGAATGGAAGCAATGGCTCCCTGTGCACCTTCACCCCAGAAGACACATTCAATTTCCCAGGACTTGTGAACTGGCGCTTGGAAGAGGTCAGGAAAGAATCACAGTTAGGGTGCGACAACCTATTCACACCAATCAAAACACCATTACTATTCAATTCGAAAAACTGCTGAAAGGTAGTGGAAAAGTATGCAACTAATGAATACCCCTTGACATATAGTAGGCTATTCAGTTGACACGCAGTGTGCCTTTGCCTCTTGTAACTTTACCTTTTTAAAATTGATCTATTTGTCAGAGATGCACTTAAGCTGTCATTCAAATAGACAAATGAATCAAGTGCTCCGGTCACAATTACCACCCACAAACTACTGCAATGGTCATTATTAAGATGTACACCACCTGAGTCAACAGAAAGCACAGCCGTAGAGGGGAGAGTTTAGCCTGTTCAGATTATACGGGACTGCAGCATGGCTGCAATTATTCATCATTGACATTCATTAATGGAACAGTGTATGGCCCCTAGAGAGCTTGGGTTTGTCCTCAAACTAAACCATTGAATTCCTTCACTGCTGCAGAGATAAGCCAATGCCAGTGTTGCTTGGTAACTCCCATTTCACTGAAATTACCTCTTAGCCTGCGACGTCCCACATATGGGACGTTTTTAGGACGATTTGCCCACCGGCACTTTGGCGACCCCTAGTGGCTCGGGTGTGCATATTTTGTAATGCATCGAATTGAAGGTTTATTTGTTGCCTGTCGATAGCGGTATAGGTATTTGAGGCTTGTGCAAAGTATACGGTATTGCGCAAAATACCACTCCGACTCAGGCTGCAGTAGTTCCGTCAATCTAGATCCGATCTCGAAAATTATTATGGAGGGTTGTAGCCAATGAGTGTGGCTTTCCAATGATACCCCACATGGGGATAAACAAATTAAATAAAACTAAAACACAAAAACAGGAAGAGAAAAACAGCCGAATGAATTGAAGTCTATGAGAAAACTGAGTACACTGAGTACTGCTAATCACTCATTTCTGAATGGATCTTTGTGAAATTTGGACATGTACTACATAAGGCTTCAGGCTATGGATCTCTGGAGTTTTTCTTAACCCATACCACCTTCTGGGAAATACTACTAACCATACAGAAACACTTGAGTAATACGTTTTTCTACAACTCAAGTTCAGACTTATGTTACTCTATTACGTTAGCACTAAAAGTGTATTTTATTTCTGGAATCAGAAACTTCAGAATGTCATCTTAGACCAGGCTCTAAGTATAAAGTATGTTGTTTTGGTTTGCAATAAAAGTATGCAGTCCTCAAAAACGAAAACTAAAATGGCCAATTTTGGAGGCGCCTGTTAAGAGGGGGCCATATTGTGAAAATTTTATTTGTAAAAAAAAAAAAAAAGTTTAATGAAGGGTTATTCCAACAAGTTAAATATGTACACATAGTGCTGTTTTTGCAGTTCAGCTGTAACAAGAACCCTCCCCTCTTGAAAATTCTGAATTGCAGCCACAGTCGCCGTAGTTAATAGTAATAATAGTACTATAGTAATAGTAATAGAGTGTGAAGAGGAAAAATGTGTGTACAAAATGACAGCTTGCTCCTATATCGACCTAAAGTTGAAGCTAAAATGTGTTTCTGACAACATTTGTAACAGTATGGTTGGTATGCTATTGCTGGATCTTGATTAGATTATTGTACATCTAAATTAAATTGTATTATAATTAATAATCTAATTAATTGCTAGAATGCAGTGTTTTTTTCTGGTTTAGGGGACCTCAAATACCTATATTAACTTGTTGAAGATTACTAGAATATGTCCCCTTTAAGCACAATCTTTATTATCTGTCATTTTTGCAAGCAAAAATCTATTTGCATTAGATCTGAATGTTTATTTGTGGCTTTGACAGTTCTCCATATTGCTGATTAGCTTTAGGCTATAGGTGCATTCCCTCTCTATTTTATAGGGTGTAGGCTTGCATAAGGGCTACGAGAATATATTCCATTGAAGGTCTATAGAATTTGAGCTTTATACTATCTAGTAGCATGATGACATGTGGCCTATAGTTAACCAAGTGGCCTTTAGTTCTCAAACCTTTACATGTAAAAATCCCCCATTTAATAAGATTCTGTCTCAAGGACCCCTAACAGAATAGTCATTCTCATATAATTTATTATTCTCTCATTGTTAAACCTTCTAGATATTAATGACATTAACATAGTTCCCATTTAGCTAGTGACTTCCTGGAACCTCCTCGGACCCCACTATTAAGAAGCACTGATATACGGAACACCGTTTGGAAACATTTCAAACGTTACCATCCTAACCACTGTGCTGTATGGTACCACTAATCTACTGCATGTTATTATTTCAGGACATCCTTTTCCAAATGTCCCTGTAGCTACCAGTGGATCAACAGGCCCGCCTACTAGTCATGATGCCAAAACATATCCATTTCCAACAAGGCCTTCTCTCGTAACATGGCCAATTTGACACACATTTGTCTTTGAATACAGCCTATAAGTGTCTTGTCCATGCTTCATGGACGTTTAGTAATGCAAGCCAAACACAGCTTTATTATCAGCTATTGTTTGGGGGATCACTAAACTAAAACGTTAACCCCATATGTGCCTTACCCCCCCCCCCCCCCCCACACACACACACGCAACAAACCCTCTATTCATGTGCACCCTGTCCCTTAATCCAAGCTCATGGGAGTCTGCTGGGTTCCATGCCAAAGGATACTAAAAAGCAATAGGCCTACTAAAACACTCAGACTGGATGAAAGTGTAAATTCTTGGTTTATTGCCTTGAAAACACTTAACCCGGCTGCTGACCCTGGGGGGTGCAACCTCACACCCGATCGGTGCGGTCCGGCAGTGGTTCACTGACCAGATTGCCCTTTTGGAGTGTCTCACTAAGACCACCCCCGCATCTCTGAATCCAGCTACTTTATGATTGTAGGCCTATAATACACATCCTTGGTATTAATTTACGAATTTGAATGAGGAGGATTAACTCAAGCTTGACTCTATTACCACACCCAATATGATAAACCTTCCATAGATTTTGGTACTGAATTTAATGAATTTCATTATTTAAACATTATACTTTAGTTTAGGGGGTACAAATAATGACTTAATTGCCTAGGAACTATTAAGGAGCTATATATGTTAAAAGAGTGCAGCAACTAATATTATTTAACTGCTAGAATTAGAAGTAAGCTGGTAGAAAAGGGTTATTTGAGAGTCAGATGGATAGGACACACTAAATGTGTCATTGGGAAGCAAAGAGTGGAAATCTTGCACTGGGACGTCAAGTCTGAGATTTTAATAACTGATGGTTAATCAATGTTTTGATTGATTGATTGAAAACCTTATTAACAGATTACAGTACGGCTCAATACACACAATTGTTAAGGGGATGCAGACCAGAGAAATACTTTCGTCTTGTTTACATCAGGTCCCCCATTTCAAATTCATCGTAACACTTATGACATACACGACATACAGATAAACAGTACTGTTACATCCAGACATTTATGACATACAAGATATACAAATATATAGTACTGTTTAAGAGAGTTTCTAAAAGAGAGTATATACATTTGAGGGGGAAGAAACTGTTCATTGGAGGGGGTTGGGTGGGGGTTGGGGGGGGGGGGGGGGGGGTTGGATATTTACAGGGGCCAGTTTCAAATTGCAGCCTCCCGTAGGTGCTCTTTGAGAGCAGTTTAGAAGGTGGGTAGGGATTCACATAATTTTTGCGGCTATGGGTAGGGCGTCCCTTGTTTGAGCCGAATCTGGGTTGAACATGATTTGTGGAACTCCCTCTGGTGTTGTGGCCATGGTATTCACTGACCTTTGGGAAGTATTTCAACATGTACATGGGTACCTTAGTGGTGTAGTGTATCTTTTAGACCAGGCCCATTGCAAGTTGCTGTACTCTGTCGTCTACTCTAAGGGGGCTTTCACACTCAGCCTTTTGTATCGAATCACCGTCCCGGAGCACGGGGGGCAGTGTTCTCACTCACCACTTTTGGGGTGCGAGTCGGCGCTGAATCGTTTCACCCCCCGCTGAACGGGACCAGCTGGCAGAGGTGGTCTCGGGGTCGGTCCCGGGAGAACGGGGGGTGTGGCTTTGCGAGCTTGTACCTTTTCACGGGCGTGGCGCCTGGTGCTGACATAACGTCATAAATTTTGTTTGCCATTGCTATGTCTATACATTGTTCGAATGCATTTATTTCTATTAGACCAGTGGTGCCCAACCAGTCGGCCGTGGTCGACCAGTAGATCGCTCAAAACGCCATCCTAGGTTGTCAAAATGGGCAGGGGTGAGGTGGGTTTTAGGAGTAAGGTCAAGCAGTCTGACCAGTTTGTTTTGTGATGTTTGTAATCTTGTTTTTAGTGCCTTTGAGGTGCTTTGGTATCATGAGGTGCAAGCATAGTCGTAGTACCCTTGAAGCTCACTGATAAACTATCAAAACTAGGGATGTCCGATATTATCGGCCTACCGATATTGGCATTAAAATGTGATATCGGAAAATATCGGTATCGGTTTTCAAAAAATAATATAATTTTTTTTACATTTCTATAACCTTTATTTACCCAGGCAAGCAAGTAAGAACAAATTCTGATTTTATTTATTGTCAAAAGTATGCATAATGTTATGTTAATTCCACAACAAGACATATATAATGTTAATTACCTGAAATTATTCCGTTTTTTGGGGGGGGGAAACCCTGCATATATCGGTATCGGTTGATATCGGTATCGGAAATTAAGAGTTGGACAATATCGGTATATCGGTATCGGTAAAAAAGCCAATATCGAGCATCCCTAATCAAAACCAATTGTTTTTAGCTTGTCAATCTGAATGGAGTGATTGACAGTGTCGAAAGCCTTTTGGAGGTCCAGCATGACCATGCCGCAGTATTTGACCGCGTCCACCTCTTGTTTGATGTGGTCATACAAATAGAGAAGGCATGTGTCAGTGGAGTGGGATGTTCTGAAGCCAGATTGGAATTCGTAGATGAGATTGTTTTCCGGGAGGTATTTTTCGACCTGTTCGTAGACAATTTTTTCCATGACTTTCGAGATGGAGGTAAGAATAGAAACAGGGCGGTAGTTGCCTTGGTCTAATTTTCTGCCTTTATTGTGCAGAGGGGTCACTCTCGCAATTTTGAAGTCTTTGGGGACGTGTCCCTGTTTTATGGAGAGGTTTATTATGTGTGTGATGACTGGGGTGATGACGGCTGCTCAGTCTCTGAGGAATTTGGAGGGGATGTTGTCATGGCCAGTGGCCTTGTTAGGTTGGAGGGCGATCAGTTTTTTGAGTACCTCATCTGTTGTTACCATTTCAAGTTTGAAGTCGTCTTTGCGGACCCCTAGGTTTTTGTATAGGCTAGGATGTGTTCTACCTATGGTGACCAGGTGTCCCACTTTTAATTGTACTGCACAGCCATTTGACCTAATGTCCCGCCACGGGAGGGGCTTTTAGACCCATGTTTTTGTTTTGCTTCGAAAAGAGGGACATCCTCTCAATCTGCGGGACGCGGGACATTAGGTCAAATGGCTGTGCAGTACAATCAAAAGTGGGACAACTTCTACCCCAAAATGCCCTGAGTGGGAGGGTAGTTTATTAACAAGTGATGTTTGTAAAGAAAATGTTTAAGTATTTGGCCACATCCAGCTTGTCTGTGATGAGAGTGTTTTCTGTCGTTATGTTTATGTTTGTAAATCTGGTTTTTAGATTTTTGCTGCGGCCTAGTTGGTTGTTGAGTAATTTCCAAAGTTCACAGGGTTTGTTTTAGTTTTCCTCAGTTTTGTCATTGATGCATTTTCTTTTGCAGATTTGATCATGGTGTTTACATCGTTTCTTAGTCTGTTTCTTTGTAGTTTGAGTTCAACCACATGGGCTTCGAGAATCGAGATCACTGTTTGAGCTTTTGGCAAGACTTTTATGAAGTTCAGAGCATTTCTTTTGTCTCTGGTTTTCATAGCGGTCAGTATTTCTGAGTGCATCCATGGCTCAGCACGATTTTTAACCCTAGTGGTTCTTTTCCATGTTTTTTTAGTATTGTTGATAATTTGGTTTGGGGACTTGTCAGAGGTCAGAATGAGATCAAAGGTAGTTTGTGTTGAATCACACACTCTTGTGGGTTGGGTAATTAGCTGAAACTGTGCAGATCACAAAACCTACTGAAGGACTTGAAGACGGGCGCTTCTTTACGTAGCATATCGTTAGGTTATGACTATAACCAAGTTCTGTTAACACTAGTGAACGCTCAGCGTCTCATTGCATATATCTCGCTTCAGCGTATATACACTGAATAAATTTCAAAATGTACCTTTACATGCCAGCATTCATCTGGCCACACCCCCATCCGCTTACCTATATAAGCGGAGATGGGACCACACACTCATCTCCTTCCCAACAAATTTCACCACAATGAAAAATCAAGGGCCGCAGCGGCGTCGAGACGCTGAGCGTTCACTAGTGTTAACAGAACTTGGTTATAGTCATAACCTAACGTTCTGTATCGCACTAGCTCCCACTCAGCGTCTCATTGCATAATAGGAGCTGAGCGGGAGCTAGAAGCTCGACAAATGTACCCCGCTGAGGCCCCCCACAACCATCAGAACAGGGAGGGCCGAGCCCCCCCGACCCCCCCTAATGGAGGGCACCCCCCCTATTGGAGGTTTCCCGGGAGGGCGACGGACCCGACGAAGGGCACTCAAGCAACTCAACGCACAGGGTGAGCAGACCGTGGCCTGACCCCACGACTACACACACGCACAACCCGCATGCCACCCGGGAACGAACGGAGGGAACAACCTCGTTACTGCCCCCAGAATCACGGGGTCAAGGGCAAACCCAACCCCGTGGCAAGGCCGTAGCAGCGGAGCGCGAATGAAGGCCCAGACCCACCAAAGGGACTGGACCCCCTGGAACGGGGGCCCGGAGAAGTCCATGATGCCAGCATCAAGACCCCACCAGGTGGGCACTTAGTGACCCCGCCCCCCCCATCGCCAGTGTATCCGGACAAAGGCCCCTCAGCCGAGCGGGCCCTGTCCCCCCAACAGTACACCGCCTGGCACACTGACCCTGCAGAACAGGCAGTCAGCATGGCCGTAAGCACACAAAAAAGGTCAACCAACGGAAGCAGGCAGCGCACCGGGGAAAAACCAGGCAACAGGCTGTTAACCCGAGCCTGGAGACTGCGGACGAGACAGGCGCCAAAGGAGTCAGCTGAAAACAACCGCCCCGGCGGAAGGGGCGTATGCTGGCGTTGTTGCATGACCAAGCCTCCATTTAAAAAAAACCCACCCAGAGGGGTTGAGGCAGAGAAGGCTGACACGATTGGCAGACGTCATGAACATGCAGGGGCACCCTCAACCGGTTAACCCGGGAGTTGACACTGCTCCAACACACCAGGGAATCAACCACCTTGGTGTTACCCAATGCGGTGGTTGTTCCTATAACCCCTCAAGAAAAAACTCCAAAACACACCTGCGGGTATACACCGGCTATACCGCAGTACAAGTGTTTCAGTTTTCAAAAAAGGGTTATTCCAGGCCTACGGGTCGACGAAACATTACTTCGGACCGGGCCCGGCGATACGGGAAGCACAGGGTCACCAGAGGAGGTCAAAGACCACCCCAACAGGCCCCTCTTCGCCATGCGTGAGAGAGGAGCGAAAAGAATGGAGAACCAGCCCCAAGCACACCGTACTTGGTATTCCCAGGCGGTCTCCCAACCAAGTACTAACCAGGACCAACCTGTGTAGCGGCCGAGATCTGACGAGATCGAGCGTGTACAGGTTGGCATGGCCGTAAGCCATTACGACAGTGCAGAGTAAAAAACGTACCCAACTAGGGTCTCCATAGCGCTTAACCCTGTGACACCCGGACCGACCTGGCATTTTTCCCCCTGAAAAAAGCCCAAGTCCCTCAGGGTACCAGAACAGCAGATCTGCATCCCCGGCGGACAACGGGTTTAACTGATCCGGACCAGCGTGACCAGAACCAGTCCCGTGCCCTAACCACGCCGACATGCCTACTCCAGGAGAAAGGGCAGATATGCGTGTTGATCTTAAACATGAAAAGAAGGCGCCACCCAGACGTTCGGGGCGAACCACGCCCGGTGGCCCACCCCCAGGGCGTGAGACCCCTCTACATATGTTTAGATCCATTCCGTCATCATCCCCCAGATATGAACGAGAATCCGTCGATAACCAAACCAGGGCGTCGGATTTGGTCGTCGGAAGAGGAAAAACCTCCATCCCAGTTGCTTTATAAAAACTCCGTTTTAACCTCAAGCAACCAAGGCATGCCAGTCAGTCGCCTGTTTACAGAACACCCCGAGCTAGCACTATACGTGCGTCGGGACACACCCACATCAATGAACAGGCTATTTAGACCTGTCATTGAATCCCCAAGGCGCCCAGGGGAACGACAAGAGGGGTGTGACACTTCCTAACTCCAACTCTTTTTAATAGAAAAGAAGGAAGCACCAACAGTATGTATCCCAGTCTACACAGCCGGGGGTAAAAAAATTTCACATTTTTACATCCCACCACCCTCCCATAGGGAGGAGACGGGAATCCCCAGAGAGACTTCCCACGCGAGCTGTACAGATTGAAAAGAATATATTGCACCTTGAGCCACATAAAAAATTGGTTTTAGGGATCTCCGGGGAGGAGGCACTGAACCCATACACACTCAATAATCGAATTGAATCGAATACATACACAATAGAGTAGGACTCCTTCTTGAGGGTCCACTCACCTTGACAATCTGAGGAGGAGGCTCTGTACTCTGAAGGAGGCTCCCTCACATGGAAGGAGAGTCCCAACTCACAGAAGGCCCGAATAGGAGCTTGGTGAGGAGGAGCCCTGACCACCCCCTGAAACAGATCCATCACATGGACCTGAACAGCACACGGAAGTCTTACCAACAGAGACGTGCACAGTGACGTACTCTATGGCGGGGAATTTCTGTGGTGCACACGCCCAATATTCCAGGGCGTGGGACCAGGAAACTCCCTCCCCCCCCCCCCCCCCCCCCTCACCCTGTAACGTGCCGAACCGCAACGTGACAGGAACCTTGAAGGACAGGTGGGTTTACCCCTGACCAACAGAAAAAAGGGGGAGGAAAGGTTACCAGTTCACCCCTTTACGACCCCACACCCATGATACGATGTAATGACAAAAAGAGAGTATGACACAGTCATAGTCAGCTCCATGAAGCGTCTGACAGCTTCACACAGCGCATGAGCTAACCTGCTATCTGATTTTTACTAAGGAAAAAACACAGAATAGAGAGGGCTCTCCAAGAGCCCCGGTACCAAACTTACACATGTGCTTCTGTGGCCAGTCCAACCCAGTTGTAGGTCACATGACACACACAACCCATCATCACCTACAAAAAATGGCAAAAACACTCTACAGAGGAACGCCGTTTTTCTTAATGAGAGAATACATAATTCTCGATTAGTATCGGCCACAGGCCTTGCTAAGCACACACGAAAGCGACCAAACAATCTTTTCTTTTAGGAAAATAAAGTTTCTCCAGCAGTTTTAGCACAACCTCAGCAATCAAGCTAAGGGTTACATCGTATCCCTACCACACAGTGACACAATGTAGTGCAACAACATGTCTGAGAGGAGGATGAAGAAGTCCCCAGGGAACCGGGGGGAAACACAATCCTCCTACTTTACCCTTAATACGGCCAGTTAAAACAGGAAAACCTGTTAATATGTGAACACACTGTTCATTGTCATTACAGGCTGAGAAAAGAATCATTCTTTACTCATTTGTCACTAAGCATAGCTTTATAGGTTAGTTAACCCCCTTAGTTGTGAGTACACGGTACATATAAACACACATGATGTTTCTCAACACAACAAACCAGATCATTTTCACATCTGTAACAACAACCCGATTTGCATGGAGAAGCTAAATACCAGTGACAAGACAATTCACACATAACTCGCGTCGTATCCTAAATGTAGTGCAGCAACACTCGTTTTGGAAAACATCGTTATTTACAAAACATTTAGAAGGCAGACAATATCGCCGTATTTTCTCGAAAATAGTGAGAGAGAAAATAAAGATACGATGTCAACGTATCTCCTTGTTCCTCCTTTCCTCAGAGTAAATATTTTTCTTCACATCAAGTGGGCATGTGAGCAGCACGTAGCTTGTGATGAAATTTGAGAAGGAGATGAGTGTGTGGTCCCATCCCCGCTTATATAGGTAAGCGGATGGGGGTGTGGCCAGATGAATGCTGGCATGTAAAGGTACATTTTGAAATGTATTCAGTGTATATACGCTGAAGCGAGATATATGCAATGAGACGCTGAGCGGGAGCTAGTGCGATACAGAACTTTGTTCCAGTCCCCAATAAGATTTGTTTCTTACTCATTATTAACATTATCATTATTAACATATAGTTCCTCATTAGTTTCTAGGTACATGATTAAGCAATAGCTCACGTTATTAATTATTATATCACAGCTAAGGGGCGTAGTTCATTCATTCATTCATTCATTCATTCATTCATTCATTCATTCATTCATTCATTCAGTTCGGCCCGACGCAAAGATATACTAACCAATATGCTATGACCTGAAGTGAGCTGTTGCTTTTATAAAACGGTTACCAAGTAGGCTAATGGCAAAAAAAATATTTTCATAGTCGGGCAGATATGCAGACTATTTACCGAGGCGGAACACTGTTTTAATGTACAACCTAGGACCATTATTATACAGTTTTTATATTTTTTCAGGTTCAGGTCAGGTCAGTTAAGATAAGATAAGATATTCCTTTATTGATCCCCTTGGGGAAATTCAGGAATTCAGAAATTCAGTTGGTCCAAATAACATCTGTTTGGAAATTTGTGTGTGTGTGTGTGTGTGTGTGTGTGTGTGTGTGTGTGTGTGTGTGTGTGTGTGTGTGTGTGTGTGTGTGTGTGTGTGTGTGTGTGTGTGTGTGTGTGTGTGTGTGTGTGTGTGTGTGTGTGTGTGTGTGTGTGTGTGTGTGTGTGTGTGTGTGTGTGTGTGTGTGTGTGTGTGTGTGTGTGTGTGTGTGAGATATATAGAGAGAGAGGGGGGGCTTTGGTAGACTATTGCATTGGTCCATTCATTGAAGATGAACGCAATGCGACATCCTTTACTAGGCTCACCCACCAACAGTGCAGGTGCTGAACTGCTGATCCGAATGTATAGGTAAAAACCATATTATGCGTTTTCATCAATAAAAAAATTGCCAAAAAAAGTTCCGCTCGCGTGCTTGCATTCACTGGGGGCCTACAAATACATTCTTTCATGGGGCCCAGAATCGGGAGCTACACCCCTGTACGTGCGTGCCGTGACACGAGGGATTCCCATGGCTAGCGGTTTTTTCCTCAGACTCAGATTGCTTCATTTGAGCTACCCGTTTTATAATCATTATAAACATATAGTTCCTCATTAGTTCCTAGGTACTTCATCATTATTAACATATAGTTCCTCGTTAGTTCCTAGGTACTTCATCATTATATACATAGTTCCTCATTAGTTCCTAGGTACTTAATCATTATAAACATAGTATCTCATTAGTTCCTAGGTACTTCATCATTATATACATAGTTCCTCATTAGTTCCTAGGTACTTCATCATTATTAACATTATAGTTCCTCATTAGTTCCTAGGTACAACTTAGTACAACTTAATCATTATTATTGTGTCCACTTATGTGTTGATTCAGTGGCTCAGGAGGTAGAAGCATTCGTCTGGTAAGCTGGGGGTTCCTGGTTCGATTCCCACTCCTCCCGAGCAGCGCATCGAAGTGTCCTTGAGCAAGACACTGACTTAACCCATAATTGCTCCCGATGTGCAGGTTGGCACCTTGCATGGTTGCCTCCGCCATCGATGTGTGAGTGAATAGGTAAAATGTGAGGAAGCAAAAAGATTCAGCCATAGTATTTGTCATTAGTCACCATTTGTGTGTTCTACAGTGTAGAGCCCGGAGAACGACATCACTTCTAGACAGTCACGGAATCTGGTTTCTCCCGAAGAACAGATACAGCGATTATAATTTTATTTTTTTGTCCAACATCCGCTTGTCCCTGTCTAATCGTATTACATTTAAAACATGCTGTTCTTGGAATCAAAGCGTGAGATTCACAGATAACTCAAAGAATACAGTTCAAGGTGACGGTGAGGTTATCCTAATGGAGGATGGGATATTGCAGATAGTGTTACAGACTTAGTCATCTGTACTTCCCACCCAAAACACAAGACCGCCACAAAATCTTCCTACTGTGCACCTGGCAGAATTAGAGCCGGGGACGAATGATGTTACGTTCATTCAAAGACTATACAGCCAATCTCTCATCCTCCAATCGAATTCCTCCTCCCACAGAATTGAAACAGTGTCTAACGGCACTCTGTATCCGTGCTGAATTTTAGATTAATTAGGTTACATAGAAATAAACAAACAAAATAAAAAGTAATAAATAGGGGGGTATCTGCTCTATGACCTTGGGCTGATCCCATCCATGGGTGTTTTGCACGAAACCATTGGCATCAATAACCTCAGGTTGATATCACCCTGCTGCTTGCTCATATTCATCCTGATCCTCCATCCACTGTCGGTGGATAACAAGAAGCTTGAACGCATTAAGGAAACATGGTGGAGAGAGAGAGAGAGAGAGAGAGAGAGAGGGAGAGAGAGAGAGAGAGAGAGAGAGAGAGAGAGAGAGAGGGGCAGGGAGAAGCGAGAAACAGGTGGAAAGAGTACTATACTGTAATATATTACTCAAGTAGAAGTACTGTTACTTCAGTAACTTTGTATTTATGTTGGAGTAAGTGTAGGCTGCGTGCATGCGTGCGTGCGTGCGTGTGTGTGTGCGTGTGTGTGTGTGTGTGTGTGTGTGTGTGTGTGTGTGTGTGTGTGTGTGTGTGTGTGTGTGTGTGTGTGTGTGTGTTGTGTGTGTGTGTTGTGCTGGCAAAGCAGCATTGTGTTTATAGGTTAAAGGTCCATACCAGGTTTTGTGGGTTCCAAGTCGTTCTTGCCTTGATACAAACATCAAGGCACCCTTCTTTTTTCATCATATTTGACCATTACTGAAACATTTTGTAGTTATTTTTTAAATGTCTTAAACACAAACTCACCACATTTGACTAAAATACCACGCTAACATCTTGTGTCAGTGTGGTGTCTTAAATATCATATAAACTGAAGAAAGTCACCACATTTGACTAAAATACAACGCTAACATCCTGTGTCAATGTTTCCTGTATGTCAGGAAGAATTAATATCCGTTATTAGACACAAGGTACAATAGAGCAACTTTTCAGGGGGGAAAAACTAAAGGTTTTCAGTAGAATAAATGCACCTCAGTTTTTAGCACGGCATTTTAGTCAGATGTGATGCCTTTCATTAGTCAATGTGGTGTTTAAGACACATTTTCAGATACACTGGAAGCCTATGGCAGTGGTGAATTGGTAAAAATAAAAAATTTCAGTAACAGTAAAAGATTATGACATGAACTGTGTGTGGTGTTGCTTTCTTCTCTTTCTGCGTTTCTAGATTTAAAATGGACCTATCTCAAGCCCCACCCTACTGTAGGTTACTTCATGTGCCTGCATGTGTTAATCCTGTCCTTTACATTAGACACATTAACTCCATGTCCTATTAGACCAGTGCAAGACAAACTGGAGCTCCTCCTCTGAGGCCTGCATTGCTTCACCTCTATAAAACTACTGTGTGTCCTTGTTTTTGTTTTTTAAGCCAGCTCTTCCTCCACACATGTGCCATGTGTTGCATTTGCTGTCGTAATGTGCCGACAAGGCTCTGACTTGGCTTCAAATCTCAGTTCACTTCAGTTCACTTCAGTTCACTTCGCTTCAATTCCATAATAGCCTACCAGTAACTCTAGGGTATAAAAAATAAGAACATTTAGAGGTCCTCAAAGAAGCAGGATTCACCCAGCCAGGTATGTATTTATGATCATTGAACATAGTATGGAAAGCCAAATCTGTTCCATGCCCCCACCTCCAACATCTTCATCTCAGGAGAGAGGTTGTTGCGTCTAAAAGGATGTCATATGATCACCATCATCCAAAGCGTATCCTCTGGTTCTCAGAGAACTGATTTTGCTGCCTCGGATCGCTCCACATCCTGGAAGCCCTGAAGTTGCCCATGAATGACGGGGGTTCGATTTGCCAAGCGAAATAGGGCCATGCCGCTGTCTGGTATGCCTTCATGTCTTCAAAGGAGATCCGCGGCAGGGTGGCGTGGCGGGTTGACTGTTCCAGGAGCTCAATTCAGAGGCAGGGTTGTCTTCTCTGTGTTTGTTGTCGGACGAGGCGCACGCTGAGACCCTGAGGTCTTTCAAGCCCAGAAGGTTGTCTCTTCTCTATCCGTGTCCTTTCGGCCTGGTGACCTTTAACTTTTCCTTTAACTTTGGCTGACTCCAGTAGCTTCTACCATTGAAAAGGTCACAGTAGTCTTTGCGTGCCTTCGCAACGTTCTGTCTTTTGCTCTGACGCAGAGCAGACCCCAAGTTTCTTCACCGTCCATGAAGAAAGCATCGCCATCATCATTATCCAAAATCGTGGGCTGAATAATCCTGTTTAATGTTAGATTAATGACATAGTCATATAGGCATTCCACTCCTGTCACAATAGTTAGAACATTTATATATATAGCCTACTGTATATATGTGAATATATTATACTGTATATAAATTGTGTGAATAATATATATATATATTCCATTAGGGTTACTACATTGTTGACTGTCTTTATAATAATTAAATTGTCCCTGCTTTTATTCCTACTTTAATCTCCTCATGTCCTGTTTGCTTTATTTCTTTTATTATATTTAATATTAATTGTATCACAACATAGGCTAAACAAGACAACAGAACATGGAAAAATCGTGTTTTTAACCCCTGTTTGACCCAGTTGACCACTAGCAACCCAGGAACATCTGCAACTGCCATAACGACGAGATGACAGATGGGGATAAGGAATTATTACGCCCGATTATGGCTTCAGACTTTACAGCATTTCATGTTAGATTCATGTTCGATGGGAGCAGGGAGGGTATAGAGTGTGAGTCTCCGGTATACACCTGCCTATAAAGGCCGCTGAGGGAATCCAAGTTGTGCCAAACTGTAAAATGCAAGCAGGTTGGGTTTCGCAGTAAATTTACACCACACAGCTCCATCTTTTTTGCCCCCTAACACCAAATATAAACATGGGCAGCTGAGGTGGGCAGGATCAAATGCTTCCCGGGGTTTGAGTTGTGATTTATGCCAAAGAAACACCAACAAAGCATTTAACTGGGGCCACTGCAGGCAGTGTAACTTTATAGAGCAGCTGCTTCCAGATTGTGACTGACAGGCTGTAACAAAAAGTCACAGCTGTGGGACACGAAACAAGCTGCTATTCTCGGGATTGGCATCGTTTTTTGTTTGTTGCTTGTTAGCTTTCACTACAAAGGTGTCTTTGCACACCTGTAGGCCTTGGAGAGCTGTGTCAGAGAGTACCACTCATATGGATTACTTTGATATATAACACTTTAAACAACCAATATGGAGAAATCACATAAAGCCAAATTAAAACATATCCTGGGGTTGATCTTGATAAGTTCAAACAGAAACCAATACACTAAAATAGGCTGTAATGCTAAGCTTGTAAACTATTTGTATTTGAGCTAGCATGGTAACATGCCTATATATATTGAAGTTAGTTAGTTAACTATATTAAACAGTAATTAGTATTTTGTATGTATTTTGTTGATTTCCTATACTTTACAATAGTGGTGGCAGTGTGTTACGATAAGAAAAAGTTAAGAGTTCATTTATTAATCCCTTTGGGGAAATGTAGGGGTCATAGCAGCACCGGGGAAGGAGAGGGAAGGACAGACAGGGTCATATAAATAACAATAGACATATATTGAAAATAAAAAATATAAGCATCAAATATAAAGAACAATATACAATATGAATAAAGAAAATACTTTTTTTTTTTAAATAAAGGTGAGGGTCTGGTCAGTCGGATAGGTGAGATATACAATATGTATCCTCTATCAATAATAATAACAACAACACAATGCACGTATGTACATTCCCCCTTGGTGTCAAATACAAATTCTATCCTAAGTCAACCCTGTGTTTAAATATATATAGCTAGTCTACAATGTGCAATACTCCATACTGAGTTGTACCTTGGCAACCATCCATAGGCTATCCCATGCTGATCCATGTAACATGACACTGTATCACATTAAAACAATAGACACCTGATGAAAGGTGGATGAAGGTTGACTGAAATGTAGAATTCAGTAAAGGATATTGTAAGTGAAAACAACGTGAGGAACTTGCATCACAGCACTGTACATTTAGACAGAGATGCTGTTCTTGCTGTGATGCGTTGGCTTCCCTGGAAAACACTAACACAAATCGCTAGGTTTGACCCTTGAAGTTCCTTGTACTAGGGGCTGCAAATGGGAGTGATGGAGTGTATTTGGGACATGAGGTGATGGGTTGTGGGTAGTGAGAGAGGGAGCGCTTCAGCGCTTCAGTGATCCTTGCCAGGCTAAATGGTTTCTGGGGGCGTCTGATTAGCTTTTCAATTGCTGCGATTACTAAAGGTACTTTCATGTTTTCTCAGCTGACGGTTGGGCCAAAGCTAGCCGTGGGCCGTCAATTAGACCTGCTAGCATTCTAATGGCTGAAACATTTACTGGCATGGACTGTGAGGTAAAAGCATTGCTGAGCTCTATGGAAAAAGCTTATTGCAACATATAGATGGCATGTTTTAAAACACGCTTTCTGTGTCAGGTGCATTGATAGGCCCTGACAAAAATGTTCAAGTAGCCAACATAGATTTTCCACTCACAAATGTTGTTAAAGGAACACACCAATATTTTGGGAAATGTGCTTGCCGTCTTCTCCAGAGTCAGACAAGAAGATAGATACCAATTTCCTCTCTGTGCGTTCAGTAGAGAGCTATCCGGCTGCAAGATAGCCTAGCTTAGCACAAATTAATGGAAGCGGATACGGACCACTTGCCTAGCTGTTGGCCAAAAACACCTCTCCTGGCATTTTAAGCTAGGCTAGTGGTCTGTATCCGCCAGGGGTGTAAAAAGTACCCAGAAATTATACTTAAGTGAAAGTATGGGTACCGTCTCAAAGTCTGACTCAAGTAAAAGTCAAAGTATCTGGCTAAAAACACACTTGAGTAAAAGTAAAAAAGTCCTACTTTTAAATGTACTTATTTTTTTTAAAGGGATAGACCATGGGCCCTCATTCATCAACGTGGACTTTGACCTTGACCTACTTCCACACGTAAGCACGGAATTTAGAACTAGCGCACGCACAGGGAAGTCGGCATTCATCACACGTGCGTAAGCAGGCTCTACGCACACCTGTCATGATGAATCCCACCTTGGCCCTGCGCCGCAGCTCGTGCACGCTTTCACGTATTTGCATACCAAAACCGCCCCGACCAACCAAATATGGTCAGGCCCTCCCCTTCAAATACCATGAGGGAATCCCTGTGCGTGGAATGTTGGAGGATGGCAAAGCGAACGAAAAAGAGAAACTACACAGACACCGAGGTGGAGGTCCTCGTAACGGAGGTGGATAAATAAAAGGCGGATTTGTAAACGGTGATGTCAGATATCAACGGCTCCCTAAGACCATTGCTGCAATTCTGCCTGGACAGCTCAAAATACTAATAAAGACCGTTCGTTGACCACTGTTTGGCGTTGGTTGTGTTGTGTGTCATTATAACCGTGCTGTACAATATGAATGCCTTTATTAGTTGTGTTCGATTGGCTATATGATTTTTAGAGGCATCTATTTTGTTGTCGGCTAATAAAGACCGCGCTGGAATATGACTGCCTTTTCCCGTGTTGTTTGATTAATACCCACGGATTAAAGTTCTCCTCAATTCTATTCCAAATCGCGATGGATCTCCCGTCAATTTTCTACCTGCTGCATGATTTCTAGAGGCATACTACTACAATCTATTTTGATGTCAGTATTGGGTAGCCTATATAAACAATATAATACGAGAGCATATACAAGAACAATGAATCTCACTGCATGTATGATGTATCCTGCCTTTCAATACATGAACTTGAATTCCATCATATAGTCTGTCCACTATCTGCATGGTGTCATTGCAATGCGTTTTCTATTCTTTCTTGTACAGTAAAAAGGGGGAAGAACACTATATTCATATGACTTATTCTGCTTACAGCTTCGAAATTCCACTTGTTTCGTTTAACGTAAAGCCTTTTAAATATAATCAAAACGTTCCCGTGTTTCGGCGGTCTGTGCGCAAAATAATAACGAGTTGAGCTTTATGATTTATGATGAATTGAAAATGGGGGACCCTGATGTAAACAGGACGAAAGTTGGTCTGCATCCCCAATTAACAATTGTATGTACTGAGCTGTACTGTACTGTACCCATTCTGCAATCTGTTAATAAACTTTTCAATCAATCAATCAATCAATCAAGCTACGCGGAGCGCAGTCAGTCAGTAGCCTACACCCCGTATATTCCGATAACGCTATATAAACCATGAATGAATGAATGAATGAGAACTTTATTAACAGATTGCAGAATGGGTACAGTACAGTACAGCTCAATACATACAATTGTTAAGGGGATGCAGACCAGAGAAAGACTTTCGTCTTGTTTACATCAGGGTCCCCCATTTTCAATTCATCGTAACATATATGACATGCTGCATTCATTCTGAGAGAAAGATCTATTATTCCAAATGCTATTTATAGGGTTTTGACCATAATTACACTACTGTTGCTATTTTACAATGAACTATAATGAACTACGGTTCATAGAACATCCAGTGTTATTATGCACAGAAGCTCATTTCCTTGTTGTAATAATATATTCTACCACTGGGCGCGAGGTACGCCAGGTCCGAAATGTGCGTAGATGTAAGCACGAAGTCAAGTTCAAGTTGAAGTTGATGAATCCCACTCTTTGCTTAGAAATGATCGTACGCACGGGTTACGCACAGATCTGTGCGTAGAACACGTTGATGCATGAGGGGTCTCAAACTCATTCCACCGTGGGCCAAGTTTTCATTTTTAACTATAACCAGGTGAGTTCGTTGAAGAGGTGAGCCAATTAGTGAAATCATCAGCTGGTGTTTAGGCAAGGCTGGAATGAAACCAAGCATACACCCTGCCCACAATGGAATGTGTTCTGCGATAGACAATGCTGAAATGAAAGAACAGAGGACACTTTTTTGCATTAAAATTATTGAATGCACTTCTCCATTGAAGGTAAACTAGCATGGACAGCATTCACATCACAGCATGAATAATATCACAATATTAAAAACAGAATGGTGTATCCTGAATAATATCACAATATTAACCACAGCATACTGGATTATCCTGAATAATATCACAATATTAAAGTCAGAATACTGGAGTACCCTGAATAATATCACAATATTAAAGACAGA
This sequence comes from Notolepis coatsorum, assembly GCF_963971535.1. NCBI lineage: Eukaryota > Metazoa > Chordata > Actinopteri > Aulopiformes > Paralepididae > Notolepis > Notolepis coatsorum. Next base: position 110,811,781 of record NC_140173.1, on the reverse strand, counting down.
ATACTGGAGTACCCTGAATAATATCACAATATTAAAGACAGAATACTGGAGTACCCTGAATACTATCAAAATATTAACCACAGCATAATGCAGATCTGACTGTCTATGTCTATTCTTCTGATAGCAGGTGTTTAATCAAAGATCCCCGCTTTCTAGTGTTGCACAAGGACCAATCAGCATGGGTATGGGCGGGGTCATTTTCCATTGATGGGTATTTGATTGGCTGTTTACCTGCGGTCGCAGGATTAATAACGTTAATGTTAGTTCGGCCAGATAAACAATTAAAATATACTAATTAAAATGGTTGGACCTGTGAGCTTTGTACTTTGTAGGTCTGCATTTTAAATGTAAGGAGTAAAAAGTATGTTTTTTTTCTCTGAAATGTAATGGAGTAAAAGTACAAAGTATACAAACCTAATAATACTCGAGTAAAGTATAAATCCCCCAAAACAGTACTTAAGTATTGTAACGAAGTACAATTACTCAAGTACTTTACATCCCTGGTTATCCGCTTACATTAATTTGTGCTAAGCAGCTTGGGCTGTGTGGTGGTGCAGTGGTTAGCACTGTTGCCTCACAGCAAGAAGGTCCTGGGTTGCAGGGGGCCTTTCTGTGTGGAGTTTGCATGTTCTCCCCGCATTTGCGTGGGTTTCCTCCAGGTACTCCAGTTTCCTCCCACACTAAAAGACATGCAAGGCTAGGTTTCCAGCCATTGCCCTTGACCAAGGTACGTGGCATTACAACTGGAGTTGTTCCCCGGGCACTGCACTATGTGTGGCTGCCTACTGCTCTTACGTAAATAGTCAGGATGGGTCAAATGCAGAGGACGAATTTCCCTAAGGGGATTACATTTGACAGACTGAATATGTAAAATACAACTTCTTGTGTTGAGCAGCAGTTGACATGTTGAACTGACGTATTGTAAATAAGTAAGCACTGTCCTTGACGCGTAAATAGGCATTATTTAGAGATGTCAGTCTTTTCACATGGGCCATGTCTCAAAGGGAGACAATAGTGAGCGAAAGACAGAAAGGGAGAGAGAAAGGGGGAGTTGGAGAGAGTGATAGAGAGACAGAGTGGGGATTGGGTGTGAGAGAGAGAGAGAGAGAGAGAGAGAGAGAGAGAGAGAGAGAGAGAGAGAGAGAGAGAGAGAGAGAGAGAGAGAGAGAGAGAGAGAGAGAGAGAGAGAGAGAGAGAGAGAGAGAGAGAGAGAGAGATATGGGGTGGAAAGTATGGATAGGTCATAAAAACCAAATAATAATTTGTGGCAAGCAAAATTTACTTTTGTAACGTGGTTGTTATTGTTATTTTTTAATATGCAGGTTAAATGCTGTTGTTGTTATTCTATTAAAAGTTGAAATTCAACTTTTGTCTAGTCTGGGATATGTGGACCGGAGTCCTACCATGGCACCATGTTCACAAGGCTGACTCATAATTTTTTTTTAAGCTGTAGGAATGTTTAGCTCATGTTTAAGCTGTAGGAATATTTCGCCTAAAGGTACATGCCTAAGTAATTGGAAGATTGCTCCACTTCTGCAAGGTCAATTTGCATGTTCTTGGTATCTAGGAACATCTAGGGACCTGGGGGTATGTATTTCCAGTGTCAGAAATATTGTGTCTGTTACTACGCTGAGTAAATTGTAATGAAGAAAAGGAGAATATAAATTATGATTTATGATTTTTGCATCTTTGATCATGTTAAATATGCGGGGTACGAGAAAATGCTCACTGAGCTCATTCACCACCTTATTGAGATCATGTGTACAAAAAAATCTAAGCAAATGAATTTAATGAAATTAATTATAAATTCATATTTGACCTTGAACTTGACCTTGACCTTATTATGGCCAAATCATACATCTATGGATAGGGAAAATGCTCCTCTTTCCAATGGCAGGGTTGAATCTGGATTTAGTCATTTCCTTGCGGTTTTTACGATAATTAGCATTTTCCGATAAATTCGTATTTCCGATAAATCGTATAAAACATCGGTAAAAATGAAAATATACACTTTGACTACTGTTTTTGATAGGGTTATGGTCTTTACTCTTGGCTACAAAAAAATATATTTAAAAACATTAACCTCTTAACATCCAAGGGCCCACATTTGGACGATTCTTTGCCGACCTCGGGTGTGCATTTCTTTTAATACAATATATTGATAGAATTAAAGCCCTATTTGTTGCCTGTCGATTGCCCTTTCAGGTGACAAAATCCGTTCAGCGGTTCTCGAGTTACATGCCGATATGTGAGGCGTGCCCCAAAGTACACAAAAGTACACATTACCACCCCCGACTCCCGGGGCTCTAGCTCCGTCAATCGTTTGGCGATCTCGAACATATTTGCACAGGGTTGTAGCCAATGAGTGTGGCTTTCCAATGATACCCCATGATATCTAATACGGTCTCTATTGATCGATTTATGATAAAGAAAAGCAGGGTCCCCCTATAGGGGGACGTTAAGGCTTTACAGGTTAAGTGCAGGACAACGGACCTAGCTAATGAAATTAGCATAGCATTGTGAGCGTAAATTCTATGGAAAAGTGCCAGATGACGCAGTGAGAATAATTTTCTTCCATCTATTCTAGCCTTTGTGAACGCGCATGCACTGAATATTCAGTTATTTGTCTAAAACCACCCACCAACTAAGCGATTGTGAAAAAGTTTACTTGTGCATATCCCTAGTAGAAAGCACACACAGGTGCATCAAAGTGCTTCCTCCTTTGTTCTCCATAAGGTCATTTCTCTTCAGGACCCAGGGGAGGCAGCCATCACGCCACTGGGAGGCCCGACAGACAGCTTCCTGCTCAGGCCTTGCAAGTTGTTGAGTGATGGCTAAGGTGGAACATCGATTGTCATGCTTGACAACTTAGTCCTCATCAAACTGGTAGACATGTTTTTCTTTATGGTTCATGGGATAATCGCTCTCTCTCTCTGAGACATCTTCCCATTAGTGGATTGTGGTTTTACAGAAACATGGCCACTCAGCATATTTTTAAGTTCAGCATATTCTATTATTTACTCAAGGAGGAGACTTTTACGACATACACACAACATGCATGATCTCTTTACATGCAGAGCAGACTGTATGCCAATGCGTCAGACAGGGTCAAGGAGTTTCTATCAAGATGCAAGAGGTCTGCAGTACTGTACCAACATTTTTAAATAAAAGACATCTTGGAAGATATTGCTTACAGCATCAAGTTATTTTTCTGTGAGCTGATGACAAATCTAGCTGTGTAAAGATTTGTTTCCCTAACATCACTGTCCATCACTGTTACATTATCATCATTTCTCCATGGAGAGACTCCTTGCTATCTGCTCCAAAACATGGGAGTTATAGAGATCCTCGTTGAAACAAATCCCACCCAAAGGTCTCCTTGTTACTGTCAGACTGTCCTGCCAAAGGATGCATCACTGGATGTCCTAGGCCAGTGTTCTTTGGAAGTTTACAAATGAGTCTCAAATTATTCTATGGAAGTATCATGAAGCCAAAGCCCAAGCCCATTCAAATAAACTGTAAATAAAAAATACTGTAGGCTAGCAATCTGAAAAAGTGGGTCCTCTGGGAACAGTTCTAGGTCATAGATGGGAATTCATTAGCTTCTTTGAAACACATCCCAGCCAAATGTCTCTTACTTGTTACCCTCAGACTTTCCTGCCAAATACTGTATCTATAACTACATTAGTGGATGCTCTAGTATAGGCCATATACTAGGTCTCTCAGCCACCTCCAATGTTGTCTGCAGCCTCTCTTAGATTGTTCTCCTCAGCCCAGTTTATCACTTCCTTATGTTCCCCTGGAGTAGAAACAGAAACAAAGAGAGTTTCTTTTGTGATGCGATAAAAGTATTTACAGAAATAGTTGCACAGAAATAACTCAACCGTGGTACATATTCACAGAAAATATATACAGTCAAGGCACAGGATACACGCAGGACTTAAAACATGGCGGCTTGCTCATAAACATAGTCTTTTTCCACCTAAAATGTGTTTCTGACAACATTTTAGAAAAAGGCTGGCTATACAATTGCTGGATCTTAATTCATATTTGATCTTGAACGCAGAACTCTGGCAGGAGCACTCATTCAAGGGTACTACGACTATGTTTGCACCTCATGGTACCAAAGCACCTCAAAGGCGCTAAAAACAAGATTACAAACATCACAAAACAAACTGGTCAGACTTCTACTTGACCTTACCCCTAGAACCCACCTCTCACCCCTGCCCACTTTGACAACCTAGGATGGCTTAGAGTAGACGACAGAGTACAGCAACTTGCAATGGGCCTGGTCTACAAGATACACTATACGACTAAGGTACCCATGTACATGTCAAAATACTTCCCAAAGGTCAGTGAATACCACGACCACAACACCAGAGGAAGCTCAACAAATCATGTTAAGCCCAGATTCGGCTCAAACAAGGGACTAAACATGTTTCGCAATTATGCCACATCAATGTGGAACACCCTACCCAAAGCTGTAAAGGAATGTGAATCCCTACCCACATTCAAAACCGCTCTTAAAGAGCACCTACGGGAGGCTGAAATTTGAAACTGGCCACCGTAAATGTCCAAACCCCCCCACCCCCACCCCCTCCTAATAGACAGTCTCCTCCCCACCGCACATACAGTATATTCTCTCCCCAACGTATGTATATTTCTCTCCCACCAACCCACCCCCTCCTAATGTACAGTCTCCTCCCCACCGTATGTATTCTCTCCCCACCATATGTATATTTCTCTCCCACCCACCCACCCACCCCCTCCTAATGTACAGTCCCCTCCCCATCATATATATATATACTCTGTCAGGATCTATGGGTAACAGTACTGTATATTTGCATATCGTATATGTCACAAATGTAACAGTACTAAATACCTGTATGTCATGTATGTCCCTATGCCATAAATGTCATGTATGTTGTGTATGTCATAAATGTCGCTATGAATTGAAAATGGGGGACCCTGATGTAAACAAGACAAACGTCTTTCTCTGGTCTGCATCCCCTTAACAATTGTGTGTATTGAGCCGTACTGTATTGTACCCATTCTGCAATCTGTTAAATAAAGTTTTCATTCATTCACTTTCTCGGCCGAGCTATTGTCACTTTTACGCACCTACTCCCCAACCGGCACATGCGCAGATTGGATTGTCCAGACACACTCCCTGGGCAATCTGCATATATGCGCGAGTTGGGGAGTAGGTGCGGAAAAGTGACTATAGCATTGGTCTCTCCGTGTTCAGGAGACTCAGGCATATAAAAAGTATATTGGATCATGTCTCCAGCACCCCCACAGCCGTAGCTACAACCACTTACGTCAAGGCTCTCATCAACATTCATTCATTTTATCACCCTGGCCCCTGCGCTCTCCCATGAGCTGAAAATACTGGAAGTGTTGCGGTTGTCTATAGAAGATGAATTACTCGGCGGTGGAAGTGTGTCCCTTTTGTGCAAACTGAACAACGTTGCTGCACCTACAGTATAATACGGGGAGAACTTAGGTCAGGGCCTGACCTGGTTGGTTGTTAAAATACCTGTTATTTCCTTTCTTTCTTTCTGAAAATCTGCTGTGACAATTTGTTCTCTAATGTCTTTTGAACGCACAGTGACCAACGTGTGCACCTGGATTAAAGGTTCACAAAAACACAGATTCATTGATAGATCCTCAATGTGTGTATTTGAACGCAGAAAATGGAAGAAATAACTGGAGAGAACTCACAAAGGCGCTGCATTGCATCATCCTCAAAAGTGCTTTCCCAGCTTGCACCAGGGCTAAGTGTCCATCCAGACGGACCGTAGGGTAGAAAAACACACAGAGTAGGACAAACTCCAGTGGGAAGGATCCACATCCTCCTCGTTTAGAGACCCACAGGAGAACAGACGAGATGAGAGACAACACCTTGTTGTCCGCTGACACGGAAAATTGTTTTGCATCCAAAAAACTTCCCTTACACCACAATACAACAATACACAAATAGCAATCCACCTACCAATACAACACAATAGATTAGTATTGCATAGAGAGTTTGTCTGTTTGGTTCAGCTGCCTGCTACAGAGAGGGGCAGCAGCATAGTGGCACCACAGAGCGCCCTGTTAAAGGCCCTGGCTGGGCCAGAGAGCAGATGCAGTGGAGTGCACAGCAGCAAGGCGTGGGTGCTACAGGTAATGGGCGTGTTTGAAAGGTCCTCAGTCCCCCGGCCTACACAATCAGACAGAAGCTACTAACCCTGCCACCCACACTCTATGCTTTTAGAGCCTTACTGTTCAGTCTGGAAGTTAATCGACTTACACTTGAAAGGCATATTGTTGGTTTGAGGGTTCATATTGGCTGCTTCCATGATTGTTTTGTTTGTAGAGTACATCAGTGAACTCATGCCTTGTAATGTAATGTAACATGTTAATCATACTCAATAAAAGCCAGAAGACAGTAGGGATCCAGATCATCCAGCGATTTGAAGGGTTACTGAAGGGGTACCAAGAAATGCCTTCTCACCCATCATAAATATAAGACTACTCAACTTCCGTACTGACAAGACCACACTTCAGGGATTTCCAGACTCACATGTCTTTTGGGTGGCCTTCAAGGAGGCAAAGGGCTCTTCTGTTGCTTTCATCTTCTGAGACTACCTGAACGGCCTCCAGCAGCGCTCCCATCCTGAGGTACCGGCTGACATGCACACATTTATCTGCTGTCTCTACTGTACCTACTGTAGCAGCTAGGGCCCTGCTGACTGCATTAAACCTCAGAGCCAAAGGCCCGGTTTGTAAATGACCCTTGCTCCTACGCGCAGTTTCCCTTGCAATTTTATTGGTCAAATTGAGCCAAACTGAGCAGGAGAAGGATAAGGGAGGAGGCACCCCAGAGTCATAGATGATTCATGGAGTTTAGTCACAGTCTATATAATGAGGAGAGCGAGCACTCCAGGATTTTTGAATGGAGAAATCCGTAACAGTAAAGATGCCGGCAACAACAAAACTACTTATTACAAAGTAAACATCCTCAGAAAATATTAATAAATGTCATTGTGATTTTTTTGTTGTTGTTGTTGAGTAAAATTACAATTTATTGCATTTTGAGGTGAAATGTTGTGATGATATGTACAGTTTGACAGATTCTTAGATATGGATGACTCCCCACTCAAAGAGATAGGGGTTAGATCTTGTTAGTCTTGTTTGTCGCCGTTATCAAGATGGTGGCAGAATGACCAGACTTCTCTTCAGATAGACTTAGGGTTTGGTGTCGGACATGCAGTGGACTCTCAGGACTCCCACCTGGTCAGCCTGCCGGGAATCAACCTCCCAGTTGATTAGATTCAGGGGTGTAAAAAGTACCCAGAAATTATACTGTGAAAGTACTATGGGTACCGTCTCAAAATCTTACTCAAGTAAAAGTCAGAGTATCTGGCTAAAAACACACTTGAGTAAAAGTAAAAAAGTTTCTACTTTTAAATGTATTTAACACTATGATCGCCGGGGACGAGTTAAGACGTCATTCCTAGCCATGCTCAGTCTGCCGAAGACGCCGTATCTCGTCTTTGATGTCAATATTTCAAAAATCTGTGACCGAAATCATATTTCCCCTCCGGAGCCCTGAGACACACTGCAAAGCTCCACTCAACTCTCTAGCGGTTCAAGAGCGCCATCTGGTGGCCGATCGGCAGATCGCCAACCGGAAATGAGCCTTTGAACCGGTAGTGCTCATCCATATGTGGTCCGGGCACTCGCTATCATTAGAGAGACTCCGTATTGACACAGTGAACATCGATCGGTGCAAATAACTCGAAAAAACAACATGATTTGGACGTATATACTATTATACAACCTGGAAATGGATCGGGCATTTCTCCATCCCATAATAGAAAAAATTCTGTTCCACGCTCATCTGCCAGCGGCGCGAGGAAGCCACGGTAAGATTCAGCGTTATATTCTAACGTGTTCCATATAAACTGCTATGATGAACATATGACCCACTCTGGATGAATCATCTAACGCTGCCCACGGAATTATAAACGATCCCCCGCCCATCCGGTCATCATCAGATGATATGTAGTAACTCCTAGAAGCACATCCAGTTGAAATTTTTTATCTCGCACAGATTCCTACCAAACTGTATTTGATCATCAATATAATGCATTTAGGGCTATAAATCACGTTCTGAAGAAAGCTGCAGAAAACGATAAAAACATACTTATACTTTAGACCATATTTTAGTATGAATATGTGAATGAAAAAGTTTAACGTTGCTACACCCTGAACAATACATATAGGACATTGAATGGGCCATAATAATGGCAATTTAGCAATAGAATTTAAAAAGTTATAGCCCTGCAAAAAAGGGGAACTTCTCCATAGACAAATAGAGATGGCGAGGGATGGTAAATTATGAATTTAACCCATGGCAATCAAAGTGTTAACCCTCCAGTCACCCTTCAAAAAACCCACTACCTGTCTCCCTAGTGACTGAAACTGCAATCTCAGTAAAACATATCTTTTTCATGTATTGTTAATTTCTTTTTTCATGAATATCATTATTAACTTCAGTCCTCCCAAGGGTTACCCTAACCCTAACCCCCTAACCCTAACCTGTTCATTTCTGCGACTAGGGTGAAAGGTGTGACAATTATGTTCCACACGCTTAATAGTGATTTTCGAAAAAAAACAAACATGGATTATTGTAATGTGAGTCGAAGATGTGATACTGAGCTACTTTTTTGGCATATACTGTACAGACAATCTAGCCAACGCTATCCACAAACACAGGTGAAAAAAGCCTATTTGACCAGAATTGCGACAAGGGTGACTGGAGGGTTAAGTAGTAAAAAGTAAAACTAAATGTTTTTTTCTGACTGTCGATTATTCTGATAGCAGGTGTCAAAGATCCCTGCTTTCTAGTCTTGCACAAGGACCAATCAGCATGGGTATGGGTGGGTTAATTTTCCATTGATGGGGATTTGATTGGCTGTTTTTAAATAAAGTGCAGCCGCAGGATTAATAACGTTAACGTTATTTCGGCCAGAGAAACAAATATACTAATTAAAATGGTTGGACCTGCGAGATTTGTACTTGTACTTTGTAGGTCTGCATTTTAAATGTAAGGAGTACAAAGTATTTTTTTGCTCTGAAATGTAATTGAGTAAAAGTACAAGTATATAAACCTAATACTACTCAAGTAAAGTACAAATCCCCAAAAACAGTACTTAAGTATTGTAACGAAGTACAATTACTCAAGTACTTTACACCCCTGATTAGATTAGATTAAATGTACTGTCATTGCACAAGTACAAGTACAATGAAATTAAGTTGGCAACCAGAGTGCAAAGGAGCAGTAAAGTGCATTGTAGTATACTGTATAACATGTGTATATATGGTGTACGGTGGTGTAGTGGTTAACACTGTTGCCTCACAGCAAGAAGGTCCAGGGTCCGATTCCCGCTTGGGGACCAGGTTTCCGTGTTGCCAGGTACCCAGGTGGGGGATCTCCCAGGCCTTTCTGTGTGGAGTTTGCATGTTCTCCCCATGCCCGCAAGGGTCGATAAGAGAAACCCAATGGAAAAACATGCACACAACAGATCGCTGACGCTGTTGCGTCCTTGACGAAGACGGGCAGGAGCACTTGGATTGGACCCGGGCACGGTACCTCGCCGACGCCCTGTCTGCTCGGCTGCCCTTGGGGGGAAGGACGACGGGATGGGTTAAGCGCAGAGCTCAATCGCATCGGCGACTGAGAAAAAAGACAATGCATGTGTGTGCGTGTGTATTCCAGTGTGTGTGTGCCACTCTCGTTGCATGCTGAATAAAGACCTCTAAAGAGGTCCTGCATTATTATATGAGTTATGGAGTAAATATGCTAAACTGTATGTACAGTATTATTATATACAGTGGTACAAGTATGAATACACTATGATGACACTATGAAGAGAAGAAGCTGTTCCATGAGCCTGCTGATCCTGGAACTGAGATTACTGTAGCGCCTCTCAGAGGTGAGGAAGGAAAACAGTTTGTGAGAGGTGTCCTTGACTTGTATTGGAGCCATGTAGAGCAGTGGTTCTCAAACTTTTTACACCAAGTACCACCTGAGAACGTAGCTGGCTCTCCAAGTAACACCATATGACCGACATTAAAATACAGTCTATTCAGCTATGCACAGTTCAGGCAGGAGGCAAATGTATTCCTACACAGTAAAATTCGCAGTGTCAAATTAACACTTAAAGAGTCGAATTTAACACTATTCCAGAGTGTATATGACTCCAACTACGAATAGTGTTAAATCGACTCTTGCTCCTGTGTTACATTTTTTGAGTTAAATTAACTCTAAATAGAGTACAAATTTAACACTCGCTTACACTGTATGGTGTTATTTAAATCGACTCTTGCTCCCGTGTTAAATTTTTTGAGTTAAATTAACTCTAATAGAGTACAAATTTAACACTCGCTTACACTGTATGGTGTTATTTAAACTTAACACTATAGGTTTAATAACACTTGAGAGTGTAATTATTATTCTCAGAAGTGTTGATAATTTACTCTTATGTGATAACAAATTAACTCTGATTGAGTTGAATTCCAATGCTCATTAACACTGCATTGAGTTATTAAAAGTTAACACTGAGGTCAAATAACTCTGCTGAAGTGTTGCCATTACACAGTACTGTGTTGATAATTTACTCACTAGTAGTGAAAAAACAGCTCTGCAAATAACACCCATTAACACTGCACAGTGTCAATGAAACCGGACACTATATTGGTGAAAATAAACCTCACTGGTGTTAATTTTACACTTAATTTACTCTTGTGAAATTGCATTTACATACAATATACATTAAAAAATCACAAGTTACCACAAAATGATTTCAACAATTTTATTGTTGGTCAGGTCAGGCAGGGTCAGGCAGGCTTATAAAAAAATAAAACATAAATATACATTGACCTCAGCAGGTCTGCATAAAGTGCAATATGGAACAATATACTTCACAGCTGATTTATACAACACCTTTACAACTATATAGGGTTGGGCATCGTTTGGATTTTAACGATTCCGGTTCAGATTTTTTTTGAAAATGTGTACATTTTTTCATACTATTCACATTTTCAGTTGACTTGATACAGTTTAATTTGGTTGCTGTACTGCAACTATGGTATTAATTAACAAAGTAAAAAAAAATAAAAAATTAAGAATCGAAATGCAAATATGTTACTTCCGGTTCCAGAACCGGATGTTAGGAACCGGTTGCTATTAGAACCGGTTTTCGGTACCCAACCCTATTTACAACTCCGTCTGGATGCAGTAATAAAACAATCACATTAGCAGGTCTGCATAAAGTGGCAATATGGAACAATATACTTTGAGCAATCTGTCGTTCGATAATTCATTTGAATATCAAATGGTTTAAAGTAACACAGCTGATTTATATCCAAGACCTTTACAACTCCGTCTGGATGCAGTCTGACCTTAAAGGCATGGTAATGGTCATCAAAACACATGGTTTCCATCAGTTTTCCACAGAGCAATACACTGTCATCTTTCACAGCAATAGTCTTGATCTTACAAAACACAGGCATCTCAAATGCTACCTCAGTACAGATAATCAAGTCACAGCGGTACTCTGTACCATGATGTTTTATCCACTTGGCAGAAAAAACACTGGTTACATCTCCAAATAAGGAAGCAATCTCTGGACCTTCTTTGAGCTCAACAAGTGCCACCATCTTTCCTGGACCTATGGTTAATCTTTCTTTGGTAAAGGACTCCCGATACATTGCCATACAACTTTGGTGCTTTTGGGCTGAATGAATGAATGAATGAAAACTTTATTTAACAGATTGCAGAATGGGTACAATACAGTACGGCTCAATACATACAATTGTTAAGGGGATGCAGACCTGAGAAAGACGTTTGTCTTGTTTCCATCAGGGTCCCCCATTTTCAATTCATATAGACATATATGACATACATGACATACAGATAGTCAGTACTGCTACATCTATACATTTATGACATACCAGATTTGCAAATACAGTACTGTTTGTGATACAGAAGGAGTCAAGAAAAGGGAGTATATACATTTGACGTAGAAACTGTACATTGGAGGTTGGGTGGGGGGGGTTGGGTACATTGGGATATTGACAACCATACTGGGTAATTTACATTGGAGGTGGTTGGGGGGGGGGCGGGGGGCACACTGTATAAACAAGTAACACTGTACATTGAGGGGGGGGGGGGAGGAGACACTGTACAAACAAACACAATTGTACATTGAACTATTGACAAAACCATACTAGGTAAATGACTGTACATTGGAGGGGGTTGGAATGATTGGGTTAGGATATTTACAGGGGCCAGTGTTGAATTGCAGTCTCCCGTAGGTGTCCCTTGAGAGAGGTTTTGAAAGTGGGTAGTGATCCACATTCCTTTACAGCTTTGGGTAGGGCGTTCCACATTGATGTGGCATAATTGCGAAACGTGTTTAGTCCCTTATTTGAGCCGAATCTGGGTTTGACATGATTTGTGGAGCTCCCTCTGGTGTTGTGATCGTGGTATTCACTGACCTTTGGGAAGTATTTTGACATGTACATGGGTACCTTGGTCGTGTAGTGTATCTTGTAGACCAGGCCCATTGCAAGTTGTTGTACTCTGTCGTCTACTCTAAGCCATCCTAGGTTGTCGAAGTGGGCAGGGGTGAGGTGGGTTCTAGGAGTAAGGTCAAGCAGTAGTCTGACCAGTTTGTTTTGAGATGTTTGTAATTTTGTTTTTAGCGCCTTTGAGGTGCTTTGGTACCATGAGGTGCAAGCATAGTCGTAGTACCCCTGAATGAGTGCTCCTGCCAGAGTCTTCAGGGTGTTCTTGTTTACCAGAGAGGAGATCCGGTACAAGAATCGAGTTCGTTGGTTGACTTTTTTTATTACATTGGATGCCATTTTGTCACAGGAGAGATTAGCCTCTAGGATGGACCCCAGGTAGGTAATTTCATCTTTCCTTGTGACAATATTGTCACCCACTGTAACTGAGAAGCCATCGGTCTTGCTGAGTTTGTTATTTGAACCGAAGAGAATGGACTCTGTTTTGCCCATGTGTAATGATAGTTTGTTATCAGCGAGCCATATGCAGATTCTGCCTAGTTCCGAGCTGAGGGTTTTTTCAACCTGTAACTTGTTCTTGTCAGAGACCAGCAGGGCTGAGTCGTCCGCAAACAGGAACAAGTTGCAGTCACAAGCTGACGACATGTCATTTGCATAAATTAGGAACAGTAGCGGTCCTAGTATGCTTCCTTGTGGAACACCACAGCTCACTGTGAGGGGGGGGGATAGGGTACCGTTTACCTCCACCATCTGTTCCCTCCCCTCAAGGTAGGATTGCATCCAGCTCACTGATAGACTATCAAAACCAATTGCTTTTAGCTTGTCAATCAGAATGGAGTGATTGACCGTGTCAAAGGCCTTTTGTAGGTCCAGCATGACCATGCCGCAGTATTTGCCTGCGTCCACCTCTTGTTTGATGTGGTCATTCAAATAGAGAAGGCATGTGTCAGTGGAGTGGGATGTTCTGAAGCCAGATTGGAATTCGTAGATTAGATTTTTTTCCGCTAGGTACTTTTCGACCTGTTCGTAGACTATTTTTTCCATGACTTTCGAGATGGAGGTGAGAATAGAAACAGGGCGGTAGTTGCCTGGGTCTAATTTGCTGCCCTTTTTGTGCAGAGGGGTCACCCTCGCAATTTTGAAGTCCTTGGGGATGTGTCCCTGTTTTATGGAGAGGTTTATTATGTGTGTGATGATTGGTGTGATGGCGGCTGCTGAGTCTCTGAGGAATTTGGAGGGGATGTTGTCATGGCCAGTGGCCTTGTTAGGTTGGAGGGCGCTCAGTTTATTGAGTACCTCATCTGTTGTTACCATTTCCAGCTTGAAGTCGTCCTTGCGGACCCCTAGGTTTTTGTAGAAAGCTACTATGTGTTCTACCCCATAAAGCCCTGAGTGGGAGGGTATTTTGTTTACCAGTGTTGTGGCTATGTTTGTGAAGAAAATGTTTAAGTAATTGGCTACATCCAGCTTGTCTGTGATGAGCGTGTTGTCAGTTTTTATGTTTATGTTTGAGAATCTGGTTTTAAGTTTTTTACTGCATCCTAGTTGATTATTGAGTAATTTCCAAAGTTCACGTGGTTTGTTTTTGTTTTCCTCAGTTTTGTCATTGATGAAATTCTTTTTTGCAGTTTTGATCATGGAGTTTACGTCGTTTCTTAGTCTGTTTCTTTCTAGTTTGAGTTCAGTCACGTGGGCTTGGAGTTCACTGCTCGTGCTTTTAGTAAGCTTTGACTGACTTTTACGAAACTCAGAGCATTTTTTGTCTCTGGTTTTCATAGCGGCCAGTATTTCGGAGTGCATCCACGGCTCAGCGCGATTTTTTACCCTGGTGGTTCTTAGGGGGGCCATGTCGTTTAGTATTGCTGAGAATTTGGTTTTGAAACCAAGCCATGTTTCGTCAACCAGTGTACCATTGAGTTCATCTGACCAGTCCAGACTCTCCAGTTCAAGGTTGAAGGCCTCGCTAGAGTAGGTTTTGAGGTCTCTAGATGTGACTGTTTTGTGGCAGCCAGCCTTTTGTTTTAGTTTTTTTCGGGTACAGAATATCATATAATGATCACTTAACCCACATGCTATAACCCCTTTATTTGAGATCTTGGACTTGTCGGAGGTCAGAATGAGGTCAATGGTAGTCTGAGTTGATTCACATACACGTGTGGGTTGGGTGATTAGCTGGCTGAGGCCATGCAGATCACAAAACCTACTGAAGGCCTTGAAGACGGGTGCATCTTTTCGTTGCATATCCGTGTTCCAGTCTCCAATAAGAATTTTGTCTACATCCTCAACTCCAGCTAAACACCCATCCATTGTATCATAAAAGCCACTATGATCTGGCGGCCTGTAGACTGTGCCAACCAGTAGGGATTTCGCCCTTTCGAATAGGATTTCCACCCATACAGTTTCAATTGATTTATGATTCAGGTCATTTCTGTTGATGAATTTGGTGTCCTTGTGTATGTACATACAGACACCACCTCCATGTTTGTTCCTATCATTCCTGATTATTGAGTAGTTCTCAATCTCTATCTCTGGATCTTTTACAGAATCGTCGAGCTTAGTTTCTGAGAAGCACAGTATGTTTGCCTTACCATTTATGAATATTTGCTTGATTTCATCCAATTTGTTTTTTAAGCTGTTAATGTTAATGTGAAAAATGTTCAGTCCATTGGCGTTGGCTAATGTCTTTGTAATGTTTTTAAAGCTTTTTAATTGTCTCTTAAAGAAGTTATGTTTAGCTTCATAACGCATGCACCACATGTGCAGAATTGGGCCAATGTTCCTTATATTACGAGGGTAATGTATCATGAAGTGATGCTTTGGCAATAGGTTGCTTCTAGGAAATAACTGCTTGAAGAGCCGATGATGATCAGTGATTACATGTTTGAGATAAATGGTCATGCCATATGACAGGACTGGTGAAAATACAATGTTAACAATCTGTAGAAGCAAAAGCAGAAGATGCCAGTACTTATCATCAGTCTGTATTAAATCACCAAATATCAGAGGCATATTGCGCAACAAGCACCAAGACTGTGTGGCATTCAACCCCAAATCCTTACTTTCATCCAACAACTTGACTCTTGGCGGACGGTTTCGCTGCTGATTGTAACCATAGTCAAAAGCATGTATTCTGCCAGCCAGTTGTTCAGCATTTAGAAGTTTCTCCTGAAGAATGTACTTGAGAATAAGTTTCACCTCAAACTGAGCAACCCCCTCTAAAATATCATGCATGATATCTACAGAGAAGTTTGTGGCTGTGTTGAAATACTCAAGTGAATTCAACAGACAACTGCGTTTCACGCCATATATATGAGGTAGCGTTGGATCTGTCTGTATAGTTTGACAGTGTTGTGCGTGCATCTCAACAGTTCTTAGTACAACAGCCGGATCATCTTCACAGAATACAGTCTGAAAACGAGCTTTCTCAAGGAGACAGAAACGACAGCAATACCGAGCCCCAAATGACTCCACAAACCCAAACAGACCATGCAAGCCAAGGTTATCCCCAGTGACCTGAACTATGGTACCACGAATTACGTGTCTAAACATGGGAATTTTAAGTCCCTCTGTCTCCAGTACTTTCAGATCATTGACAAGTGGCTCAAGTATCAAATTGAAATCATAACGCTTAATGTCCTGTGCATGGAAAAGAGCACACAAATGAATATTAATCAAAGAGGAATTATAGATTTGGGGGAAATTTCTTAATGTAAAGTATACACCACCTAATTTATGTATACCCTTTTTAGAGCCCAATGGATTTGCAGTTTCAAAGTCATCATAAAAAAGTTGAATTTGAAAGGAATCTTTTTCTACTGAAAACAGGGGACTTTCTTTCAAATAGGTGGCATCTCTCAAGTCTGCATACACACCTTCCTTAGTCATGTGCCTGGGCTTTAACATGTCTGCAAGTTCTGGGTTTTTAAAAATGCTCTTCAGCGTTTCCAAAATGGGAACATATGCAAACTTATCAGTTACAATGACCTGGTCATATGTCCCAGTAGTTTTGTTTCTTCTGCTGTCAAATCTTGTGCCAAGCACCTTTTCAACGGGTTCAACTTTTCCCCATTTCTCTTTGAAGTGTTTGTTTATTTTTGCCTCAGAATTTAAGTGTGTGAATGGGTTTTCCAACTTTTGGAATGACTGTTCTAAGCTGTTCTTATTTTCTGTGTCCTGTGGAGATAAGCACTGTAGAGCTGCATCTTTAGCGTGACTATGAATCTCAGAAATCACTTCTTCCATGGTTGAGACAAAACTTTTTACAGTAGACTGACTGGTTCCAGCAGCCTTGAGTTGTGCAACAGCAGTTGCACACATATCGAGAGTGCTCCTATTAGAGTTTCTGAACAGTCCACATGTGGCCGTCGCATCGACATCAGATGTTGTGGCGGTCTCATCTACATTAGCGATCACCGCCTCTCCTACACTGTTTACATTAACATCAGTGTCAACCTCTTGGTCAATATACTCAGTGTGTTTGTTGTCTAAATGTTTCCTAAAACCTGAAAACGTACCAAACCTATAGCCACATCCAGTCTGAGCACATTTAAGGCGAAGCTTTTTTCCTTGAACGTAACCGTGAACTATTCGCAAATGCCTAACAAGCCTATTTGTACAACCTAACTCCTTCCGACAATCAAAACACTTCATGGCGGAGGAGAAGCCTCATGCACTAATGAAGCAACCTCGCCCTAACTTCAGCAACACGAGGACTCTCCTTGACTTTCCCAACATCAATACTATACACAGTGGTCTGGAGGAACGTGTACATGTTGCGCAGCATGGTGTTGTATGCTGTGCCAAACACATAATGTGCCTTAAAGAGTTCATCTAAAGCACCAAGAGAAGAGATTGACTTGCAAGGTATGGCCTTCTTGTCAAGAATGATGTAGAACCGGTGGATCGCATTCTTCTTCACTCCAACAGCCAGGAGATAGGGTTGATTGCTGGTAGTGATGGCATCAAGATGCTCTTGGATGCTTGTTCCAGTCTGAGAAGACAAACACACATGGAGAAACAATTAGAATTACATGATTGTGGCGGCTGGGTGGCGCAGCAGTCACGAAAGGGGCTAAGAATTGGCATAACGACTAACATTGGAATGGGAGAAAAACAGAGAAAAAGGAGGGGGGGAATATAAAAAATAATAATAATAATAATTACATGATTGTAGCATTATAATTATAAATTTGTACATTAGGAGAAAATACCAACCTTCTTGAAGATCACAAGATGCTGCTCCGCGTTGGACGCCGACACCTTCCCTGGTCTCTTCCGCCCCTGAGCAGAGGGTGGGATCAAGTGCAACAGCAGTAGAATCGATGAGAGGTCACTGTCCCAACCTGTAACGATACAAGTTGGATGTTAAGACACTTGAATTATGTAGACCATAAACAAAATTCAGTCCATCTGCAATGTTAGCAGTATTTTTACAAAATAAGATAAAAGACAGCAGTTCATCACAAGAAGCTCTGCCACTCAAAATATGAATATACAGTACCAGTAAAAAGCTTGGATGCACTCATTCAAGTGAATGGGAAGACACTTTTGACTGGTTGATAATACAAAATGCCTCGTACATTTTTCACAGAAGTTCAGTGAAAAACAACAAGAATGGTTTGCTCAAAAGCAGCTTACCAACGTCAGCATCCACTTCAGTGTCATCCTCAGGAGGATCAGCTATCAGCAGGAGCTCTTGAAGCTCACTGGTGGATGGAAGCCGTCTGCATTGTTGGATGATCTTTTTCTTGTATGTGGTCGGCCACTTTTCCAGAAGCTTGCCCGATACACCTTCTCCAAACATCAGAACGAAATCCTGTTCAACCTGTAGAGGGGTGATTGGGGGACAATTTCAGGATTTCACAGCCAACCAAAGTTAGTGGGTGCTAGTTGAGGTACAATACATCTACAGTCTATCATTCAAGTGTCACAAAATGGTCAAAATAATGGCAGATAATTACCACAGGCCGAAACGTTGTGTTCAAGTATATTAAAACTTGGGAACACTACAGACGGTGTGCAGACTTTTTTTCCACAACATTACAGATCTATTTTGAGTCTAGCACCCGTGACTATACACTTGGGATGTGCGTGAGTCTTTTCTACTAACTATAGATAATTACCAAGCCCTTGACGTCTTGGAAACGTGGAAAGTCAGACAGTATGTTGCTTGACTGCTGGGGGTCGAGGACCTTGTTGTGCCTATAGTCAAATGTCAGTTTCATCTTGTTCTTCACTGTGTCCTCATCAGCTGAATGTTTCATTAGTGAGATCGCTTCCTTGCACTCCTCTTCGCTCAGGGCAGTCTCTGCAACAACATGGGAATCTCGTCTGGCAGTTGGTCCTCCTCCACAAGATGGTTCTCCACAGGATTCTACAGAATATGGGGAAAAACACAAAAAAAAAGAATCTACCAAAGGCCTGATTGATGGAGTTCTGCAGGTACACAGTCATGGCCGTAGCCAGCTATGAGGCCACCGAGGTCAAACTCCCCAACCAAACAAGCACACCATTGATTTAATTGACATATAAATCACACATAAAGATCTAACTATTACTCCTCTCTGAGCATGAATATAAAACAGGTGATCTATTTACTGTGTAAACCTTATGCAATATTCATCATGGATATTTGGATACTTGAAATCTGTATGAACTGAGTAGTTAGTATCAAATGAAATAAGATGGAACAGCTCCATGCATTAATTGCGCATATTTGCTCATTACCAGTATGGTATTGTTTAAATTGTACAGCTTTTTGTGTCTCTGTCTTTGTCTGTCCTTATTTTGTGTACTTTCAGTGAGCCAAGAAGTGGAGAAATATATTAATACTTCAGTAAAATTATTTTTTTTACCAACAACAGGTGACTTTATTATAGATAATGCATTTTGAATGAATAGGTTGGGTTGTATAACTCATTTTGGTATGCATTTAGCCCATTCACCAAATTATAAATGCATAAGAGACCACAGGGCTTTGGTGCACTCTTTAGGCCACTCACCTGTAAGTGCCCCCACGTCCTGTAAATTACTTTGTGAGTGACTGACCTTAAGTTGATCTCTAGATAATAAAGTTTGTATAAAAAAAAAATTACCTCCCTACTTTCTAAACCCTGGCTACGGCCCTGTATACAGTAATCAATAATGCTGCTTGTTTTGTTAATCAACTCGTTGTACTCAAGATATGCATTATTAGTGTTACCTCCAAATGATGATCGTTTGTCTTTAGCAGCGGTTCTCTGAATAGTTTTAATCCTCCAGGCCAAGTATCCACTGCCACTCTGGCCATCATAATAATGCTCCTTGGAGGGTGGAATAAAAACAGACACTTCACATTTAAAAGTGAAAAACAGCATGCTCTGGTAGGATTAAAAATGTATCAATATTGCCACAACCATTACTGTGTGCAACTCACATAGCCATTCTTAGAGTGTGGGTCACTGAGGTAGGGGAATAAGGTCACGATCCCTCTGGCATACTTTTCCTTCAGATGTCTGGGTGGTGAAGTACTGGAAGATTAAGATTAAAGAAGAATGTATTTCTCAGTCATATTCCCTGGATTTCATTTAGATTTCAAATTAATCGGAAAGCTAGATTGAGAACAAACTAAAAACAAGGAGCTAATTACCCATTCTTCTCTGTCAAGTCAGCTGCCAATAGGTTCACCATTTTCCTTCTGTTGTCATCGTGCAAGGACTTGGTTCGATTGTATTCATTTATTATGCGTTCTCCACCAGATTTCTCACGAAGAATGGATTCCACCAACTTGAAGCACAAAAGCACATGCACAAAAAACAATTCAGTGTTAGGAATATACTGTAGACTGCAATTCAAAGTTAAGGTAAAGGATAAGTATCCTTAATATCAGTTTTAACCCTATCTGAGGTCTGTCTAGCATGCTTCTGACTCGTGGAGATGATAATTTGAGAGATCCATCCAATCTCAAGTGAGCTACAATATTCTTACAGGCACGCGACCAGTACAATGGAAAAGATGGGGGCATAACATTGACAGTAAAAAACATGCATTTCTGAGTTGTGAATCACAGGGTGATGCATACATATTACATGTGTGTCAACTCTTACTTGCTTGGCCTCTGTATCCAGCCTATGGCGTTTTCGTGAAGGGTCCTCTGAAATGATGACAGTATCCTGTGATCCTGACGAATCCAGGGATGATGGCTGTGACCCTGACGAATCCAGGGATGATGGTTGGGACCACTCAGATGAGGCTAGCGTGGAGACAGACTGCTCAGATGAGGCTAGCGTGGAGACAGGATAAATAAATAAAAAGATTATACACAGTTTCCTCATAAAGATGTCCCTTATCTAATCGAATGTAAGCTTCACATGACAAATAACTTATTCATTAAATATATATTACAAATGTAATCAAACCTGTGTCATATTTGATGATTAGCACCCCAGTGGATGCATCTCTTGCTACCTCCTCAAAAACATCGTCATCCAATTCGGTCCCCGAACTGTCAAAAACTTTCACACCTTCCGTTACAGCTGGGACACCAAACTTTGCAAATGCTAGAAACGGGCACAAAAGCATAAACAGAAATGTCATTGGATGTATCCAGTGATTTCTAAATCTACTCACTAAATATTCACTTAATCTTGAATAATTGCTGTCTGCAATACAATAGATGAAGCCACAGATCCACCCAGTGGATAACCATTGAGTATCACATTGAGGACAATTTCCCAATGATCCCAATTTCTTACCTGCACTCAGAAACTCGATCAGATTTATTTCTGTAATCCGAACAAACTTTTGGACATCTCCCAGTTGGACTTTCAACAGCATGCTTGCAGCAAGCCTGCAAGAGAGTTACCAACGAGTGGGCAACTTGAACACAGGGAAGTGTGGGAAATTAGTGTCAGGCTGGAATATTCAGTGACTTTGTACTTATTATTTACCTTATTGGGGACATTGATCTAAGTTAAGTTATTATTAAATGTTTTACTTAGATCAATGTCCCCAATAAGGTAAATAATAAGTACAAAGTCACTGAATATTCAAGCCTGACACTAATTTCCCACAGATGCAAACAGACAAAAAAAGGAGAGCTATATAACCCAGGGTTTTTTCCTTGCATTTTCCCTGTGTTTCTTCCATTAAACTCAATCAACCATATTGTATGCATTCTAATGCACTCACTCTCATAACACACCATTTCACAGTACAGATTACTTATATCATTCAAGGGTATTTCCCCGCATTAACATTAGCAAGACACATTTGAAAAAACTCACGAAGGGTATAGGCTGGCTCACGTTCAAGGCCTCCCTCAACGTGAAATGGCGCACGTGCAGTCTTCTTGGCTGTCGCCGAAATCTGTGGACTTAACAAAATAATAACATTGGTCAAATGCCAAATAACTGTTACTTGATTTCATACTGTAGGACACATTTACCTCAGAACATGGCATGCAAATGTTTGTTACTAAGCCAATGTTAGCAGCTTGGTAACAGGGCCTTCCTTGCATTTTCCCTGTGTTTCTTCCATTAAACTCAATCAACCATATTGTATGCATTCTAATGCACTCACTCTCATAACACACCATTTCATAGTACAGATTACTTATATCATTCAAGAGTATTTCCCCGCATTAACATTAGCTAGCAAGACACATTTGAAAAAACTCACGAAGGGCTGGCTCACGTTCAAGGCCTCACTCAATGTGAAATGGCGCACGTGCGTGCACTCTTCTTGGCTGTCGCCGAAATCTGTGGACTTAACAAAATAATAATGTTGGTCAAATGCCAAATAACTGTTAATTGATTTCATACTGTACACACATTTACCTCAGAACATGGCGTGCAAATGTTTGTTAAGCCAATGTATCGCCCTGTGTTTCTTCCAATAAACTCAATCAACCATATTGTATGCATTCTAATGCACTCACTCTCATAACACACCATTTCATAGTACAGATTACTTATATCATTCAAGGGTATTTCCCCGCATTAACATTAGCTAGCAAGACACATTTGAAAAAACTCACGAAGGGCTGGCTCACGTTCAAGGCCTCACTCAATGTGAAATGGCGCACGTGCGTGCACTCTTCTTGGCTGTCGCCGAAATCTGTGGACTTAACAAAATAATAATGTTGGTCAAATGCCAAATAACTGTTAATTGATTTCATACTGTACACACATTTACCTCAGAACATGGCGTGCAAATGTTTGTTAAGCCAATGTATCGCCCTGTGTTTCTTCCAATAAACTCAATCAACCATATTGTATGCATTCTAATGCACTCACTCTCATAACACACCATTTCATAGTACAGATTACTTATATCATTCAAGGGTATTTCCCCGCATTAACATTAGCTAGCAAGACACATTTGAAAAAACTCACGAAGGGCTGGCTCACGTTCAAGGCCTCACTCAATGTGAAATGGCGCACGTGCGTGCACTCTTCTTGGCTGTCGCCGAAATCTGTGGACTTAACAAAATAATAATGTTGGTCAAATGCCAAATAACTGTTAATTGATTTCATACTGTACACACATTTACCTCAGAACATGGCGTGCAAATGTTTGTTAAGCCAATGTATCGCCCTGTGTTTCTTCCAATAAACTCAATCAACCATATTGTATGCATTCTAATGCACTCACTCTCATAACACACCATTTCATAGTACAGATTACTTATATCATTCAAGGGTATTTCCCCGCATTAACATTAGCTAGCAAGACACATTTGAAAAAACTCACTAAGGGCTGGCTCACGTTCAAGGCCTCACTCAATGTGAAATGGCGCACGTGCGTGCACTCTTCTTGGCTGTCGCCGAAATCTGTGGACTTAACAAAATAATAATGTTGGTCAAATGCCAAATAACTGTTAATTGATTTCATACTGTACACACATTTACCTCAGAACATGGCGTGCAAATGTTTGTTACTATAAGCCAATGTATCGCCATGTGTTTTTATCGATCTTTTTTTCCAAACGATACAATTCACAATCACCCCTCCACATTGTATTTAACAACATTAACATTACCTCTTGCAAGTTGCTGGAAGCCAATAGCTACCGAATTAATTAATTAATATGTGATTAGGAGAAACTTACCTGCCGAGTTACCTCTGCCGCGACGTGAAGAAAATGGCGTGTCTTGGACGTTCTTCAAGAGAAGGAGATGGGCGGAGCTTCCCAGAGTAGTGATGACACCAGCCAATTAACTACGAAATATTTCACCAACACTGTCTGCATTTTACTCAAACTGTTGTTGTAATAACTCTGAAAGAGTCAATGTACTTTGACACTGCATATTTGACACTGCGAATTTTACTGTGTAATACCATTATTTATTGTTACCTTTTGTCAGACACAGCCACAATGTACAAAGGGGTAGCACTAGAACTAGCAAACTCTTCCACGCAACTCATACAATGCAAGGGGCATTGAGAACATAATAACTAACATTCTCACATAGCAAGTGAGAAAATTAAGAACAACTGTATTTCAGCAAATGTACTTAATTCTCTCTCTCTCTTCATTATCTCACACACACACACACACACACACACACACACACACACACACACACACACACACACACACACACACACACACACACACACACACACACACACACACACACACACACACACACACACACACACACACACACATTTTGTTACAAAGACTTAATTTCCTGCATTTTTATTTTTACCCTTTAAATTCCAGTGTTTGTGATGGGCATCACAAATTATATATAAATAAATACAATTTTAAACACATATTCAATACATTTTCGAATTTTAACCCTTTAAATGCCAGTTTGTGTGATGGCATCACAAATTATTGTTAAAAAAACACAAAAACTAAAATATTTTCAATATATCAAATGCAAAGTAAATTTTTCTGGGGGGGATTATTACAGGCTAGGCATGTGTCAATGATTAGCAACAACACAGATTTTGATGGATTTTTTGTAATGTCAGATTTAACAACAACTCTTTTCAGAAAAGTGGGAGTATTTCATTTTTTATCTGACATTACAAAAAAATCTAAAAATAAAAATGGTTATGATCAGGGCTGAAGTTGAATAAAAGATTTATGACTGTTTAGACTGCATTACTCTCTGTCACAGTGATCTCCTGGTTGTTCCTCACTTATGTTATCTAACTATCGCGCCGCCGCAGCTAGAAACACTGGCCTGGCCTGCTTCTAAGTTCAGTGGCCAGACTGCAAAAAAAATTAAAAAATATAATATATATATATATATATTTCTTTTTCAAGTACCACCAGCAGTACCACCAAGTACCACTAGTGGTACGAGTACCACAGTTTGAGATGGGATGGCGTGGGATGGCTGTGTTCAGGGTGAGGGTGGAGGAAGTGCTCTATACAGAGCTGACCACACTGCACTAGGGTTATCAGTCTCTATACAGAGCTCTATACAGAGCTGAATAACTGCACTGAGAAACGCAGTGGAGACTTTGAGTGATAGCCTACTCGCGGGGCTATGGTATTAAAAGGACTGTCAGAGACATTTAAACCCTTTGTGATACATGTCACACAGAGTGATGAGACAATGCTTTTTTCTGAGTTTAAAACGAAGCTCAGGAGTTTTGAGGACATGGAGAAAATGCGTGTTAATGCGTCGGATGACAACGTTATGCGAGCCTAAGCCCTGTCTGACCGGGGTGCACAGAATGCCCAAAGCGCATGCAGCCAGAGTGCACAGCGCACAGACATGTGCTACAGATGTGGCCAAAGGGGACATATGAGAAGGACCTGTCGACGCAAGCTGTGGTGTTACCACTGTAGGAGCTCCACACACCAAAAGGCGACCTGCAAATGGAGACAGGAGCAGAATGATGTGCGAGCTGCGAGGGGTGTCCATGCAAGTGAGTTGTCATCACACCACGTATGCGTTTCTGGCGTGGGAGGGCGAGCCAGGACACAGTGTTAAGACAAGGGGCTTGATGGTGGACACCGGTGCGACTGCTCATATAATCACCGACCTGGCCAAGTTCAAAGTGTTCGATGACGGATTCCAGGCCGAGTCGCACTGCGTGGAGTTGGCTGACGGCACGAGGAGCAACGGGGTCACAGAGCACAGAGGGGATGCGGAGGTGTGCTTGATGGACAGCCGAGGGGGGCGACTGACTACAACACTGAGAGGGGGGCGCTGTACATCCCCTCATTTCCACAGGACACTACAGGAGAGCAGCCACCACTGATACTGGAGCAACTGTGATCTTCAGACAAGGAGAAGACATCCTACAGCACAGAGACGGTACTGAATTTCACATCCATGAGCATAATAGGCTATATTATTGGCCCATAGTGACAACCATAGTAAATGACCAATGTGATCAGAGTAAGGGCTGTTTTGATATACAGAGTAGACATGGCATGAAATTCTAGGACATTGCAATTATGCTGATGTTGAGAAACTC
Source organism: Notolepis coatsorum (assembly GCF_963971535.1). NCBI lineage: Eukaryota > Metazoa > Chordata > Actinopteri > Aulopiformes > Paralepididae > Notolepis > Notolepis coatsorum. The sequence goes on along the minus strand of NC_140173.1, from coordinate 110,785,771 downwards.
CAGAATGTTGTTGATGGCATGACCATTAAGGGAAAAATGTACAAGTCTAAGCTGAATTGTGAAGTGTGCACTCAGGGAAAGTTTGTACAGAGCTTCAACAGGAAGCCTGATGTGAGAGCTGGTGCACACAGACCTAGTGGGTCCTATTGACCCAGTGTCCATAGATGGGCAAAGATTTACACTTACGTTTACTGACAACTATACTAGTACTGTCTTTCTCTATCACCTTAAGCATAAGAGTGATACTGTGCAAGCAACAGAGCAGTTCATAGCTGACACCGCCTCATATGGGAGGATCAGCCGCATAAGGGCTGATAATGGTACAGAATTCACAGGAAAAGAGTACCAAGGGCTACTGAGAAGAAATGGTATCAGACATGAGATGTCATCGCCATATTCGGCACATCAGAATGGCACTGCAGAACGCCAGACTCTTTTTGACATGGCTAGATGCATGCTATTAGAGAGCAAGCTCCCAAAAACGTTATGGCCTTATGCAGTACAGACTGCATCTCAAGTGAGAAATAGATGTTTTAATAATTTCACTAAACAGACATCTTAGTGAATTAGACATACATGCTGACAGGGAGACGTTCTAATATGTCTAGGATGCAGACGTTTGGAACACTGTGTTATGCCTACAGACAGGACTAGAAAAAGCTAGACCAAAGAAGTGAGAAGGGCTTCTTTGTAGGGCACAACAAGAAAAGCCCAGATTACCACCCTCACAGGAGCATGGAGGATGCCATCTCCCGACAGTGGAAAGGTGAGGAAGCACAGACTGATGACTTTGGTGGGCCACTTAGCAAGCAAGCAAAGGGATGCTAGTCCAAAGACTGCTCAAGAGCAGATTCCTGTGACCAGGTCCGAGAACAACCAGGATCAGGCTACTGAGGAACAGGAGGTCAAACAGGAGTATCCACGCTATCCTTCCAGGGACCGGAAGAAGCCCGATTATTTTGGGGATATGAAGTAGGAAGTCAGGACCAGACACAGGTTAATGTTGATTATTGTTACAAGATGTTGTGTAACATACCTTTAACCTTCAGTGATGCAGTGAAGTCACCCAAATCAAGATAATGGTTCAGTGCTATGGACGATGAAATGCAATCACTGAGAGAGAATGGTAGATTTACTTTGACCAACTTGCCACAGGGCAAAGTTGCAGTGAGGGGTAGATGGGTGTATACTATCAAGAAAAATGCAGATGGTTCAGAAAAATACAAGGCACAATATGTTGCTAAGGACTACAGTGAGATAAGGGGTGTTGACTATGGAGATACTTTTTCTCCCACAGCCAATTTGACCAGTGTTGGAGTGTTGATGCAGAAAGCAGCACAGGATAATTTGATTTTACATCAGATGGACGTTAAGACTGCCTACCTACATGCACCGATAGATTATGAGATATACATGGAACAGCCAGAGGGTTATGAACACACAGAGGGCACAGAGACGTTGGTGTGTAAACTAGAGAAGTCACTGTATGGTCTAAAACAGCCGAAATTGGTGTTGGTGATGTTTCATGACTATCTAATTGTGAATGAGTTTGTGCAAAACCCTGCAGATCACTGTATAAACAGAACATGAAAAGGTGATCATGATTATATGGGTTGATGATTTGGTTATTGCTGCCAGTAATGAGAATGCAATGAATGTTGTAAAAGAGGATTTGACCGTTTTTGCCGGTATGTTGGGATGAGGAGCAGCATCGCGTGGTCGGAATTGCCCAGCGGAGCTCTTGGGAAAGCACAGTAAGCAGCTGTTATGGTGCTGTAGCAGTGGTACAGAGTGTTGGAAGCTGAGTGGTTGACTGATTTGACACTAGCTGAGTGTGTATATATATGTGACCTTTCACAATATAAAAATGTTGCTTCCTTGAAACACGGATCCTGTCTGATAGCGTTTTAGTCTTTCTTTCTGTATATAATGTGTTAGGATCGTTATGGTGTCTAGCCAATATGCATACAATAGCTGACATTCAAAAACATCTTTCCAGGAAAGGGGTAAAATTGTATTTGATTTGTAAACACCGTAGTTTTCATGTTTCTAGTGTTTTATTGATAAAATGAAAACAAATATTGCGGCGAATACCAACAAGAATGTCAAGAGATGCCATGTCAGAGTAGTTGTGCTGAAGATTAGCGAGGCATTTATTGGTTGTAACAGTATAATAATTAAAGAATATATACCTCCGTCAAAGAATATGAACCTACAGTCGAAGGCCGTGAACTAGCGGGCCTCCAGCAGGAAACGAAAATGGCGGATGGCAAGGTAGAGGCCGAGGAGCTCCCGATCGAAGGTGCTATACCTCCGCTCGCTGGGGCTTAACTGGCGGCTGAATAAAGCGAGCGGCTGCCAAGCCCCGCCTACCCACTGTTCAAACACTGCGACCACGGCAAAATCTGAGGCGTCGGTGGTGATGGAGATCGGGGCCTTAAAGGAAGGATGTGCCAGCATGGTGGCATTGGCTAAGGCAGCCTTGGCATCCAGAAAAGCTTTGTCTCTCTCTGCAGACCAGTCGACAGCATGTTTTGGCGCTTTACCCCTAAGGGCCTCATACAAAGGCCGCTAATCCGAGCCGCCTGGGGAATAAAGCGGTGATAAAAGTTGATCATTCCGAGAAACTCCTGCAGTGACCTAACCGTGGGCGGCCGGGGAAAATTCATCACAGCTTCCACCTTCATGTGAAGAGGGACCACTCCCTCTTTAGTGACTCTGTGCCCCAGGAAGTCAATGGTCGACCGCCCAAACTGGCATTTGGCCGGGTTGATTATAAGTCCATGCTCATTTAGCCGCTCAAAAAGCATCCGGAGGTGGGACATGTGCTCAGCCTTAGAGGCGCTGGCTATGATGATATCATCCAAGTATACAAAAATTAAATCCAAGTCTCATAGCACAGAGTCCATAAGGCGCTGGAACGTCTGTGCAGCGTTTTTTGAGGCCGAATGGCATGCGCAGAAACTCAAATAGTCCAAATGGAGTTATAACTGCCGTTTTGGGGACGTCCAGTGGTTGGACGGGCACCTGATGATACCCACGCACAAGGTCCACCTTGGAAAACATTAATTTCCCTGAAAGGCAGGCAGAAAAGTCCTGAATGTGCGGGACTGGGTACCGGTCCGGCGTTGTAGCATCGTTGAGCCAGCGGTAATCCCCACACAGGCGCCACCCCCCTCCCGGCTTGGGGACAATGTGGAGGGGGGAGGCCCATGGGCTGTCGGAGCGACGGACAATGCAGAGGCGTTCCATGTTCTCGAACTCTGCCTTGGCAATGCTGAGCTTGACCGGGTCGAGGCGCCGAGCCCGGGCCTAGACCGGAGGGCCGGTCGTGGCGATATGATGCTCCACTCCATGCTTGGCTGTAGATGATGAGAACGTGGGCCGCGTGAGGTCCGGGAACTCGGCGAGAAGGTGTTGAAACTCATCTGCGGCGGAGAGCATGCTAGAGAGTCTGATGGAGTCTGCACCCCCAAGCGCACCAGCATAAGAGCAGAAAGTAATGGCATCAATTAAGCTGCAATTTTTAACATCCACTAACAGTCCACAATCACACAAAAAATCAGCTCCTAGAAGAGGGACGGCTACATTAGCTGTGAAAAAGTCCCAGCCAAACCGTTGGCCACTAAAACACATTTCAACATGTGTGCGGATGGGGGTGCTGTTGGCGGCCTCCATGGGGGGTCCGTGTCCACCGGATAGGATGTCCACTCTGGAAGCCGGCAAGCCGCTCCTCTGCGCGCCCGTGTCGCACATGAAACGCCGCCCGGAGATGGTGTCCTGGACAAACAGTAGCCTGCCAGCCCGACCGACGCTCATGGCCACTAACGAGCGCCGGCCCGGGCATTTCCCGGCCCACTGAAGCTGCACGGCGGGCGGCACTGCTTGGCTTAGGTCCAAACCGTGCATGATAAAAACACAGCCCCGCGTCACGCTGCTGGCGAGGGGCTGTCGCTGCGGCGGTGATATTCCAGTCTCCCGGCGGTGAAACAAAGGCTTGGGTTGGGAAAACTGCCGCTGCACAGTGCTGTTGACCAGCCAAAAAAAACGTATCAGCCTCCTTGGCCAGAGCGCGGCAATCTTCTATAGTGGTGTTGGCCAGAGCGGCCCGAATCGGAGCAGGCAGCTGATGCAGGAAAAGTTGCATGAAAAGGAAATCAGGCTTGTGATCTCCCAATAAATCCAGCATCCTATCCATGAGCTCCGATGGCTTGCTATCACAGAGCCCTTGCAAAGAAAACAACCGGCTGGCCCGCTCGGTATCGGAAAGTTCGAATGTCTTTAATAGATGAGACTTGATCGTGCGATATTTATCTCGAGTCGGAGGGTTCTTGAGGAGGCTCACCACTCTGCTGGCTGTCGAACTTCCCAGGGCTGACACCACATAATAATATCTTGTGGTATCCGAGGTAATCTCACGCAGCTCGAACTGTGCCTCCGTTTGCGCAAACCATGCTGAGGCTGACAACTCCCAGAACTCAGGTAATTTCAGCGAAACTGCGTTTGTAGACATGTTGCCGCGGAAGCGTCTTCAAAACTTATAACAGGGTCACCAATGTAGAAATCATCGGAAAGGAGAAACGCACAATTTCTATCTTGCGACAACACCAAGCCGTGTGTCATTTATTATATTTTTAGCACAAGTGACAGCTGTCGGATCTATGCCGTGCTAGTCCCCGACAGCTTCTTCTTCTTCTTCTTCTTCTTCTTCTTCTTCTTCTTCTTCTTCTTCTTCTTCTTCTAATGTTTATTGGCGGTTGGCACTAACGTGTTGGTGCATTACCGCCACCTACTGAAATTGATTTTAGAGCTAGATGGATTATGCACATGCCAATCCCTATTCTACACTACTCTATATCCTACCACTCAAACCTGAACTATTTAGAAAATAAAAAATTGCCCTATACCCCACATTCCCTGAACTCAGTCGCAACACTTCTCTTACCTCCAGCTTGATGTGGTCTCTCTCTAACCTTTCTTTGAGGATCTGTCTCTCTTCCCTATACTTACTACACTCCACTAACACATGCTCCACTGTTTCCTGCCTACTGCAATACTCACACCTACCTGTCTCATGCTTGCCCATTAACCTAAGTGTACTATTTAGCCCTGTGTGTCCTAATCTCATTCTTGATACAATCACTTCTTCCCTCGTACCCCTACCCCCACTTCTCATCTTCCCTACTGCCCTCTGGATATTATAAAACTGCCTACCTTTACTTCCTCTATCCCACTCCTCCTGCCGTCCCCGACAGCTCGTAGTAAACAAACATTTTATCAATGACATTCCACCAGCGCGTCTTCTCTAAGCCCAACCCCAAAACCAACCTCCTTAAAGTGACAGTGCCCCATCAATACATCAAAACAATACATTGGTGAATTATGTCCATAGCACCCACTACACATCGACCAATATATCAAGCTAGTTAACAATGCAACAAATTGCCGATGATTCCGACATCTGAGGTAATAACCTGTTTAATGACCGATCATAAACGAGAAGAAGGCGATCCCATTCAACTCAAAGTTACTACACTTGGCAACAATGTGCGTTCACGCGCTACATGGTGACGTGATGACCCTTCCTTCTTTTATAGTTTCCTTGAGAATGGTACGTCCAGCTTGATTGCATTGTCAGGAACGTCGTTGTTAAGCCAGGTTTCCGTCCAAATTAGAGCTCCAGCAGACAGATGGGAAACAGGGCGTGCACACACACACACACACACACACACACACACACACACACACACACACACACACACACACACACACACACACACACACACACACACACACACACACACACACACACACACACACACACACACACACACACACACACACACACACACACACACACACACACACACACACACACACACACACACACACACAGCATTTGATGCACACAGAGGAAAGGTCAACAGCTAAAGACAGTTGACCGGATGCAGAGATTTTTTTGGACTAATCTGTTTCTTGTCTCTTGGTCTGTGCTGTAGTTTTCTGACTTGGCGGCTTGATGTGTTTTACACCTGGCTATATATGAAAGGTTTGTTCAAACACAAGTCCTCCTGCGTCTGGTGAAAATCACTCATGTGAAAATTCCTTCACATAGAGAAGATGAAAAATAGCACGGACTGTAACCAGGGACACTTGCCACATAAACAACAAACTGTTCGCAACACGTGTACAGATGGACTAAATTTTCAAGGCCTGACATCTTGACCATCCGTATACCAGGCCAATGTGGTCTGGCCTGCTTCATCCTGACTCCACTGGCTCAGACCCAGCATCCAAGCGGGCCAGACCACAAGTTCTAAATCAGTCTGTTGACTGGGGTCTGAGCGCGGAGCTTACAGCCAATGGGCACGACCAAACAAAAGTGGCAGCAAACCCCAACATACAGGATCTGGTGCTGAAGCAGCACTTCTCATCATCATGTCTGCCACTCCGAAAATACAGCCCATCCTATGACCTCACTCGCCCTTGTGGTTAGCCTGATTAACCGTGCAGTCAGGGTTATTTAGAAATCTAATTCTTGCTTTTAGGGGAGTCCAGAAAGTCTACTTTCCAGTAACTTCTCATTAATGTCAGTGATGATATATGATAAGTAATGATATATATGATAAGTGGCTGGTGATGTTTTCATTTAGTTTCCCCTGCAGGCCTGTTTAATACATCTTGATTAGCGTGGATGGATTGCCACAGGGGGGACTTCTTATATCCCTGCATAGAGCTGACTATAATAGTAGTCTATAATGCAATGGTCAAGGAGATTACATGGCATTATACACACAAATGTTGCATCCGGTCTTGATGGGTTAAAGGAGGCATATTATGTATCCTCTCAACAATTTCATATAACATGCAAAGAAACAAATCTAAATCTGATTTGAATCATATATTTTCCAGAACCTCTTTATTTCCTTGTATCAAACCATTGTTGGTGGGTGTAGCAACACACCAAATTCTAAAGTAATTATTTCCTTCCCTGCCTGGCTACCCCACTCCCAAGAGTAAAGCACTTTTACAAACTGGGCAGTACATTAGATAAGCAGTGTCCCTGGCTCCAAAAAGCACAGCTAATTGGCTTGTTAATCTGTAATTATCTGTAAATAATACTTTAAAGTTTAACCCTGGCCAAACGGCAAGGAGTAGCCTACATATGTAATTTCCCCAGAGCGCCTAAATAACATCCCATGCTGCCAAATCCATACAAGGACTAGGCACAAGCCATTTTCAATAATATGCCCCCTTTAATAATACTACAAAAACAACACGGTAGTACAGTACACTAAAGATAGAGTAAGAACATCTGAAAACTAGCTTGTGATATTTTGACTGTGGCTTACATGTAAGACAATATTTCTGATGTGTGGAGGTTTAAAAAATCGGTAAAACACTGAGAAACTCTCACTAAGCGCAATAACTCATGTATTCTAAATATTAATAGAAATTCAAAACTTTCCAAAACATTTATGTGGTGGCCTTAATACCGAATAATGGACACTTTAACACCCATTGACAGACCACGGCTAAAGAGAGTCACAGGCACAATTACGTGGTGAAATGTTGAAGTACAATTTCAAACAAGAAAATGACACCATGGAAATCTGCAATATATCACATGCAACTAAGCAAACAAGCTGTGTAATTCAATGACATACTTTGACACAAAATAAATGATACACAGAGAGAGCTCCTGTTTCAGCACTTTGGTTCAAATCAAACTCCATACATCAAATCCCACCAGGGCACTTTCCCCTTGGCTGGCCCCATAGCTTGTTTTTCTTTCTTCATTAAAGAGATTGTCGCTCCACATCTGCGTTTGATGACTCCCTGCTTTTCGGAGACCTCAGGCTTGCTGGTTCTAATTTGTCGTCCCTTACACTTTATTAAACCTCACCAGGCTCAGAGCGAATGGGGGGGGGGGGGGGGAGGGATGACTGGGAGGAGGACGACACTAAAAAGACGTCTAATAAGTACTTGGTGACTTTATCCATGTGGTGCTGCTCAGTGAGAAGGCTGATGCAGGGAACGCCAGATGTGTGTTGACTCATCCCTTAGTAAGGCCAGCCTTCATGAATCTAGGTGCCTGACTGACTGGGGTAATATAAGTCTAGATGCCTGACTGACTGGGGTAATATAAGTCTAGGTGCCTGACTGACTGGGGTAATATGAGTCTAGGTGCCTGACTGACTGGGGTAATATGAGTCTAGGTGCCTGACTGACTGGGGTAATATGAGTCTAGGTGCCTGACTGACTGGGGTAATATGAGTCTAGGTGCCTGGCTGACTGGGGTAGTATGAGTCTAGGTGCCTGACTGACTGGGGTAGTATGAGTCTAGTCTAGATGCCTGACTGACTGGGGTAGTATGAGTCTAGGCTTTTCCGTGGTACAGACCATTGTATAAATAATTTACCATGTGTTACGTACCCCAGTAAGGGAACGCAACACAAGGCCACAGACAGGGTAGGTGAGGGTGCAGTGACACTAAAACCATGAAACGATTTGCAAAATAATAGTATTTATTTCACAAACAAAACTCAGCAACACAGAGAGCAAGGAGGACGTCCTAGTGGCACCAAATAAAATACACAAAAAGGAAATGAAAACCCACCATCCCCTTTACAGGCGCTGAATGCCCAAAAGTACAAGTGGTGGTGCTCACTCTAAAACTGGTATCTTTAACATCAGGTCACCTACGTGATGCAAAAATGTAGACCCAGGGTAGCTTCCTGTCCTCAATGTCCCTGTGTGCGAAACAAAAGATTAATTAATATTAATAATTAATACAGGAAAAAAGGAATCACCATAGGCTGGGTGAACAAGGGAACAAATGTACACAGGTTTAGGGTTAACAGAAATGTACACAAAAGATAAACACCAAAAGATACTATGATTCCACTAAAGAACAACCAGAGCTCTGCCACCAGCTCTACACCAAAGGACTCCAAAAAGCCACAGCTCTACAAAAGTGTTACGTTCTGGACACCGACTGACCACCCACTTTCCTGGCATTTGTCACTGGGCTTGTCACCTGTCCTTTCCCTGTCAATTAGTGCTGTCACTTAGGGGTGGTTCCTGATTGGCTGTCACGGGGGTGTGTGTGGAATGTTGGTATTTGGTGTCTATGTAACCTACCTGTCTTCTGCTTGTTCATTGTCAGGTCTTCACTAATTGCGTTCGGGGATAACGCGGACGGTTCTACTCTGGACCTCCAATAAGCTCCTATTTACCTTATTCCTGCCTGTGCTATTTAGCATTTGTCTCTCTTAGAATTTACTCTGTGTTCTTACTATTAAAGTCGAACCTGTTCAAGAGTAAACACTCTCCGTCTCTGTGATTGCCTTCACCCATTGGAATTCACCTACCTCCATTCCTGACAGAAGACCTGACCATCAGAGTTCCATGGAGGCCATCATGGAGATGCTCCAGGCGCAGGGAGCGGCCCAGACACGGATGGAAGAACATCAATAGCTGGTCAGCGCCGAGTTAGTCCGACTCAACGGGATCGTCGGCTCATCCCAAGCGGTGGCGCAGTCGGCGTTGGCCACAGCCCGACAAGCCCAAGAAGGAGTGGCTGGAGTTCAGTCGGCGACGGGAGAAGCAGCGGTCCACACAGAGGAGAGTCGGGGGGTGTTCGGGGTCCAGGAACGGTCCCACGAGCCACGACTGCAGGCGCCCGCTCGCTATGATGGATCACCGGATGGCTGTCGGGAATTCATCACCCAGTGTCTACTCATTTTCCGGCTGCAACCACGATCATTTCCATCGGAGACAGCACAGGTAGCGTATATTATCACACTGCTCACCGGTCAAGCTCTCTCCTGGGCTACGGCGGAATTAGAGGCGGGAGCGATAATCTGCGACAGTCTGGACGCCTTTACCCGGGAGTTGAGAAGAGTATTCGATACTTCCCGGGTACTCTCGATCTTCGAGGCTGGCGGTCGTCTTCTCGACTGTCGGCAGGGCCTCCGCACGGTCGCAGCTTACGCTATCAATTTTCGGATCTTGGCTCGGGAGACAGCTTGGGCGGAGAACGTCTGCGTGGTTCTGTTCGTCAGGGGACTCTCAGCGCGGATGCGAGATGCGCTCTCCGCGCGTGAGATCCCCGAGCAGCTGGAAGTGCTGATCAACACCGCCATCAAGATGGACAATCGGCACCAGGAGAGGGAGAAGGAGCGTGTCAACAACACCCAGGTATGTTTTCCTTCTTCTCCTGGTGTTGATACTTCCATGCATTATACGAGTGGGCCACTGGGTGATGAATCCATGCAGCTTGGAGCGCTGTCGCTCTCGGACGACGAGAGGCAGCGCTTCATCAAAGAGCGACGCTGCTTCCGGTGCGGTCGCACCGGTCACCGCTTCGGCAGCTGTCGGGTCCAGGCTGTATCGGCTCGGCGCCAGTCGGGAATAGAAGGTGCGCCGTCAGGCTTCGAGAAAGCGCCAGCAAGTGGGCTCATTCCTGCCAAACCCACTGATTCACGTACATTTTTTGAGGTGGCGATCAACTGTGGGGGTGACATTAGGGGAACTAAGGCTCTCATTGACTCAGGGGCGGCGGGCAATTTTATTCACGTGGGATTGGTGAAGGAGTGGGGAACCCCAGTGGAGGATTTAGGGGTTCCCTTACCGGTTTACGCCCTGGACGGTCGGCCCCTGGGCAGTGGGAGCGTCACCCAGCGCACGGTTCCATTACACATCCGGGTGGCGGGTGGGGAGTGGGAATGGGTAAAATTTTTTGTCATCTTTTCCCCTTATTCTGTCATGGTGTTGGGTCATCCCTGGTTGTCGTCATGTGTTCATATCATTAATTGGAGCACGGGCGAACTCTCAACGGCGGCCGACGTCAAGTCGATCGTCAGCGGGAGTTTGCCCAAACCCTTGTCTCCCCCCCCCCTCTTCCCTTTTGTCTCCTCCCTCTTTCTCCAGGATAGTGGGAGATTGGCAGATTCTGATCTACCCTCTAATCCCGATTTGATATGGGTGCCTGAGATCTATTGGGACCTGGCGGACGTTTTTAGCAAGACGCGTGCTAAAGCACTTACGCCTCATAGATCATACGACTGTCCCATTAATCTTCTACCCGGTACCTCCCCGCCTCGCGGGCGAATGTTCTCTCTCTCACGCCCCCAAAACCTTGGCCATGAACACCTACATAGAGGAGGCATTGCTTGCGGGGCACATACGCCCGTCCACTTCCCCTGCCGGCGCTGGCTTCTTCTTTGTTGATAAGAAAGATGGGGATCAGCGCCCATGCATTGATTATAGGGGATTGAATGACGTTTCCATCAAGAACCGATATCCTTTACCTCTCATGGACACTTTGAGTGCTTACAGGGGGCACAGGTCTTTTCTAAACTTGACTTACGTAATGCATACAATCTGGTCAGGATTAGAGAGGGAGACGAGTGGAAGACTACATTTAACACACCCAATGGGCACTATGAGTATTTGGTCATGCCCTTTGGTTTGGCTAATGCTCCGGCAGTCTTCCAAGCCCTGGTTAACGACGTGCTGCGAGACTTGATTGGGGTGTCGGTGTTTGTCTACTTAGATGATATCCTTATTTTTTCTCGCGATATGGTGCAACACCAAATGCACGTTCGGGAGGTGCTAGACCGTCTCCTCAAGCATCAACTATTCGTTAAGGCTGAGAAGTGTGTGTTTCACACGGACACCGTGTCCTTCCTGGGCTTTGTGTTGACGAAGGGCGATCTGCGCATGGATCCAGCCAAGGTGAGTGCAGTTTTGGACTGGCCACGGCCTTCGTCGCTCAAGGGGTTACAACGGTTTTTGGGCTTTGCAAATTTGTACAGGCGCTTTATTCGCAACTTTAGCGCCTTAGCCAATCCATTAACAGCTCTCACTAAGGCCTCTCTCCCTGGCTTTGAATGGTCGCCTAGGGCTGAGTCGGCCTTCTGCGATCTTAAACGTCGTTTTACCTCCGCTCCTGTATTGATCCGCCATGACGCAGAGGTTCCGTTCATTGTGGAGGTGGATGCCTCTGACATCACGGTGGGGGGGGTGCTCTCTCAGAAATGCTTAAAGGATGGGAAAGTGCACCCGTGTGCTTTTTTTTCTCGCCGTCTGTCACCAGCCGAGCGTAATTACGACGTGGGTAATCGGGAGTTATTGGCGATCAAATTGGCACTGGAGGAGTGGAGACATTGGTTAGAGGGGGCGACACATCCTTTCATTGTTTGGACTGATCATAAGAACTTGGCTTACATCCAAGGGGCTAAACGCCTTAACGCTCGCCAGGCCAGGTGGACGTTGTTCTTCACACGATTTCGATTTACCATCTCCTATAGACCCGGCTCCAAGAATATCAAACCTGACGCTTTGTCGAGCCAGTTTGATCTTCCTGGTCGGGAGGAGCAGCCCCATCCCATTATTCCACCGGCCTTGATTTTGGCACCCGTGTCTTGGGGCATAGAGAGGGTGGTAAGGTCGGCGCTAACGCGGGAGCCCGATCCAGGTGGGGGTCCTCCGGGACGGTCGTATGTTCCCAAGGTGGCGCGCTCACGCTTGCTACAGTGGGCACATGCGTCATCCCTCACCAGCCACCCAGGGGCAACCAGGACCCTGGAATTTATCCGTAGGAGGTTCTGGTGGCCGACAGTGGAGGGGGATACGCGTTCCTTTGTGGCGGCCTGTCCGGTGTGCGCGACGGGCACCGGCGGGTCTCCTCCGACCACTTCCTATTCCTAAACGACCCTGGTCACACATATGTCTGGACTTTATTTCTGGTCTTCCCCTTTCGGATGGGTTCACCACCATTTTGGTGGTGGTGGATCGGTTCTCTAAGGCGGCTCACTTTGTCCCTCTCCCCAAGCTTCCATCGGCCCGGGAGACTGCTGATTTAGTTATACAGCATGTCTTTCGGGTCCACGGGCTGCCAGTGGATATCGTGTCGGACCGGGGTCCTCAGTTCGCCTCCAGGTTCTGGAAGGCGTTTGCCGCCGGCCTCGGCGCCTCTGTCAGTCTGTCGTCTGGGTTCCATCCGCAGTCGAACGGGCAGACGGAGCGGGTCAACCAGGATTTGGAGGGGGTCTTGAGATGTTACGTTGCCGGTAGTCCGTCAACGTGGAGTAGGAGGTTGGCTTGGGCTGAGTACGCGCATAATACCCTTCTCTCCTCTTCTACCGGTATGTCTCCCTTTCAGTGCCAGTATGGTTTTCAACCTCCTCTGTTTCCCGAGCAGGAGCAGGAGGCGGAGGTGCCCTCGGCCCAGGCACATGTGGCTCGCTGTCGCAGGACGTGGAAACAGGTTCGGAAGGCGCTACAGAAGGTTTCGGTTAGTACCCAACGGCAAGCTAACCGTAAGCGTCGTCCGGCTCCAGTTTACCGTCCAGGGCAGCAGGTTTGGCTTTCCACCCGGGATCTCCCTCTCCGGGTGGAATCCAAGAAGCTGGCTCCTCGCTTTATAGGACCATTTAAAGTGATTCATCGGGTTAATCCAGTGGCTTACAAGCTACGACTTCCGAGCTCTATGAGGGTTCATCCGACGTTTCATGTGTCCCTGTTGAAGCCATTCCTCTCATCGCCCTTGGCCCCGCCACTGCCTGTGGTTCCTCCGCCCCGGTTTATTGGCGGTCAACCCATTTACACGGTGCGGAGGATACTGGGTTGTAGGCGGAGGGGTAGGGGGTTTCAGTTCTTGGTGGATTGGGAGGGGTACGGGATAGAAGAGCGTTCTTGGGTGCCTCAAAGGGATATTTTAGATCCCAGCCTGATCGTTGATTTCCGGCGGCTAAATCCCGAGGCCCCTAGGTGAACGTCTGGTGCCGTTCGTCGGGGGAGGGTACTGTTACGTTCTGGACACCGACTGAGGTCGGTGACCACCCACTTTCCTGGCATTTGTCACTGGGCTTGTCACCTGTCCTTTCCCTGTCAATTAGTGCTGTCACTTAGGGGTGGTTCCTGATTGGCTGTCACGGGGGTGTGTGTGGAATGTTGGTATTTGGTGTCTATGTAACCTACCTGTCTTCTGCTTGTTCATTGTCAGGTCTTCACTAATTGCGTTCGGGGATAACGTGGACGGTTCTACTCTGGACCTCCAATAAGCTCCTATTTACCTTATTCCTGCCTGTGCTATTTAGCATTTGTCTCTCTTAGAATTTACTCTGTGTTCTTACTATTAAAGTCGAACCTGTTCAAGAGTAAACACTCTCCGTCTCTGTGATTGCCTTCACCCATTGGAATTCACCTACCTCCATTCCTGACACAAAAGTGCTTAACACAAAAGATATTTCCTAAACTAACAGCGCAAAGTACCAGAGCCAGCTCTGGCCAAAACATACCCTAAGAGCCTCAGCTCTATTACCAGAAGACACAAAGAGAGTTACTACCAAAGACACCAAGAGCTCTACTTTACCACAACAATGAACCAAAGAGCTAACTAACACTGCACATGGTCTAGGATATATGGAGGGGTGTAGAGCTTGATTGCAGATCAGCAACAGCTGCAGTTGCACTGCTGCTGTTGCTGGAGTGAGATCCTGATTGACCAGCTGCTGCTGGTGGTGCTGGAACTGGGAGACATCTGAGAATGGGGATATGTAGACACAAGAGGGAGACAAAAAACAATTAAAGATAAGGGAGAAAAAAAATATATACAATCAATCAAGAGGAAACAGGCAACCCAAAATAATAGGTGCGTTCAACACATTGCAGAAACTGTCTTTTTTAGTTAAGAAGAAGAGAATGATCTAGCGGATACAATTAAATACAAATAGGAATAGGGAAACGAACGGACATGGCTCTTTCTAACACTGTTATCCTCAAGGGCCCCCCCTGTCAACAACGAGAGGGGGGTCTTCCCTTGGAGCCTCCAGTATCAGGCTCGTGGAGGGTCACAAAAGTGACCTCTACCTTGGAAGTCATTAGAGTTAATGTGTTTTTTGTATTTTTTTTTTTCTTCTTTTATTTATGTGTGTTATTGTTTGTTTGCTAGCGACGGGGAGGATCCTCATGTACATAGCGGAATTACTACATACCACAACCTGAAATGCAAGAGGTAAAAGTTGTGTCTTTCAACGTCAACGGTTTACTGAACCCAATAAAAAGAAAGAAGATATTATCAAAACTAAAAAAAGATGGAATACAAATTGCATACCTTCAAGAAACCCACCTTACCGATACTGAGCATGCTAAACTGAATAAACTGGGATATAAACATGAATATTCATCCTCATACGGATCGGGGCACAGAAGGGGGGTGGCCATATTAATATCAAAAACGGTGGCATACGAACACATATCAGAGTTCAAGGATAGAGAAGGCAGGTATATAATGATAATAGAGAAAATAGATGGAACACTGGTAAGCTTAAGTCAAGTCAAGTCAAGAGTTTTAATTGTAAATAAACTACTACTACTACTGCATACAAGTATACAATGAAATGCGGGTGCTTACTGAACGTATATGCGCCCCCAAGTAGTGACTGGACATTCTACAGACAGATATTTGACTTAATGGCCACACAAACCCAAGGGATATTAATCTGTGGTGGGGATTTCAATGTACGTTTAAACCCGCGGCTGGATGCCTCAAGTGGCAACACAGAGACAAGACCCATAATTAGGAAAATAAATGCATTAATGAAAGAACTGGGAATTATAGATGTATGGAGAGAACTTTACCCAACCAGCAGGGACTACACACATTATTCTTCCCCACACGCAGTATACTCAAGGATCGATTATTTCTTCACCAACAATAAAGACCTACACAGAATAAATAAATGCGACATAGGCCCGATCGCTCTCTCCGACCACAGCCCTATATATATGTCGGTACACCTCAACAGAAAGCCAAGGTCTACACTATGGAGGCTGAACTCAGAAATACTGAATAACCCAGGAACTAAAGAATCCCTGAAGACGGAAATTGAAACTTATCTAGAAATAAACGATAATGATGAGGTGGCACCAACCATACTCTGGGATGAGCTAAAAGCGGTACTAAGAGGTAAAATCATCGCCATTACATCACACTTAAAGAAACTTAGAGGACAAAGATTACACAACTTGGAGATCAAATTAAAACACCTACAAAGACATAGTCACAATCTAGACAAAGGAGTGAAACAAGAGATGAAAGACATAAAGAAGGAGATAAATGAAATAGGCAACCTAGAAATACAAAAAAAACTACTATTCACAAAACAACGACACTATGAGGTGGGTGGGAAATCACTGAAACTCCTATCATACAATCAATAAGGAAACAACAAGCAGATAATGCAATATATAAAATAAGGAACCCCGTCACAGGAACAATTGAATGTAGGCAAGACAAAATCCAACAGAACTTTGAAAACTTCTATAAAACTCTGTACTCCCAACCTAAAATAGACAACAACTTCCAGATCGCGACATTCCTCTCCTCTCTAGACCTACCCAAAGTCACAGTAGAGCAAAATAAAAATTTGATAAACGAAATAACAATAGAGGATTTACACACTGCAATTTCTAGATTAAAAACAAATAAATCCCCGGGCACAGATGGCTTCACCGCAGAATGGTACAAAACATTCAGAGACCAACTCTATTGAAGGCATTCAATTGGGTACTAGAAAAAAAAGAAATCCCCCCCTCCTGGAGAGAAGCAATAATCTCAGTCATCCCGAAGGAAGGGAAGGACAAACTGGAATGTGGCAGCTACCGCCCCGTAAGTGTATTAAACTTGGAATATAAACTGTTTACATCTATTATATCACAAAGAATAGATAAGATTCTACCCAACCTTATACACCTGGACCAGACAGGATTCATTAGACAGAGGCTGACACAAGACAACATCAGAAGATCATTACACATTATTAGACACATCAACCAAACGGGAATAGAGGCAGCCCTAATAAGTTTAGATGCAGAGAAAGCATTCGACTCTGTAAGGTGGTCCTTCTTATATAAGGTATTAGAGAAATTTGGCTTTCATGAGTCCATAATAGCAACCTTTCAAGCCCTATATGACAAACCAACTGCAAGGATCAAAATGAATGGGGACCTATCTGAATCCTTCACCCTAGAACGCGGGACTAGACAGGGTTGTCCGGCTTCTCCAGGACTGTTCGCGCTTTTTATAGAACCACTGAGCCAATGGATACGACAAAATGTTGACATAAAAGGAGTGGGCATGGCAGATGGAGAACATAAACTAAGCCTTCTTGCAGATGATGTCATGGTGTACCTAACGCAACCCACACAGACAATACCAAAACTAATGAACGTACTAGAAGTATATGGGACGCTTTCAGGTTATAAATTAAATATCCTGAAGACTCAAATTCTGACGTTCAACTACAACCCTCCCAACCATATTAGAGGGAAATACAATCTGAAATGGGATGTAGACTCACTAAAATACCTGGGTGTGAAGTAACCTGCCAAGGGATATCTCAAAAATATTTTATCTCAACTACGGCCCTTTAAATGAAAAACTAAAGTCAGACATATTAAGATGGAGCCTCATCCCCTTCCTAAGTTTAACCTCCAGGGTGGACTCAATAAAGATGAACATTTTACCAAGACTGCTATACCTGTTCCAGACACTCCCAGTGGAGATACCCACTAAGCAATTCATGGAATGGGATAGACTAATATCAAGATTCCTCTGGCAGGGGAAAAAACCCAGAATCAGATACAAAATGCTACAGACAAGAAAAGAAAAAGGGGGAATAAACCTACCCTGCTTATGGGACTACTTCTATGCAGCTCAACTGAGGCCAATAGTTTGCTGGTGCGCCCCATCGTACTCAGCAAGATGGAAGGAAATTGAAAGCGAAATGACAGACGGGGTCCCACTAGCAGCAATAGTGGCAGATAACAAATTAATAGACAACATGAAAGAAAAAAACAACCTCTGGATTAATGTAGCACTGAGAATCTGGCAGGACACGATCAAGCTGTGTGGAGTGAAGGGTCCGCTCAGAATGTTGAGATGGTGTGCATTCGATTCCAATTTCCCCCCAAATAAATCAAATGGCAGATTCAAAGTATGGACAGATAAAGGCCTAACAAATTATTCTACTTTTGTCCACAAAGGGGTGTTTCAGAGCTTCGAATCACTACAGAGAAGACACGGACTGGAGCAAAAAGATTTCTTTAGATACCTGCAGGTACGACATTACTTCAATCAAAATGTAGTGGGAGAAATAGGAACGGGAGAACAATAAATCATGGAAGTGTTTACATCAGCAGTCAAATCATCAAAATGTAATAGGATCGTCTCCAGAATATACGGAGGACTCTGCCAGGCCAAATCGAAATCAACTAACACAATGTACATAAAGGAGAAATGGGAAAAAGAACGCAATATGTCAATCTCAGGAGAGGTATGGGACAGATTATGTACACAACAATGGGAAACAACAGGCTCAAACAACTGGAGGGAATTTGGCTGGAAGAACCTAGTAAGGTTTTTTATCACCCCATGGCAAAAAAAACATCAGGGGACCGGGGAAAAATGCTGGCGATCCTGTGGGCTAAACGAAGCCAATCATTCACATATATTCTGGGAATGCCAAACCCTGGTACCATACTGGCAAGAGATACACAAGAACCTAGAAGCAATTTTTGAGATTGACATCCCCTTCTAATTTGACACCCTATACCTAGGAAATATTCCCTATGAAAAATGGGACTTCAACGACAAAAAATTGATAATGATACTTGTTACAAAGGGTCAGATTAAACCGAATATATATATTTATTGCTTGAGATCCCATGTATAATATTTGTATATCGTCTGATATCCCTTGTATATTCTTTGTACATATACACGGAATATCCCTTTTACCTAGTACAGACCATAATATTTCGTTCTCCTATTGGACAGCGATTCCCTAGGCGCCACGGCCATACCTCCAATGTCTAGTTCAAAGTCACCGCCAAAGACATGCCTGGACATGACCGGCTCTGCGCAAGAATACGAGACAGAAATAAGGCTGGTACTAGATTGTTCACCTAACGTATAAATACGGCGCAGGTGAATACAGCAGTAGGTTAACCAATAAGTTGAAGCCTCACACCACGATACAACGTGCTGTGAAGTGGGCCCGTTTTGCCCCAAAATAGAGCCTTGAGACCGCGTGCGAATTGATAGCTGAAGTGTCAGAGTTTAACGCTGTATCGTCGAGTTCGACCTATTCTATTATCTCAGTAATAGTCTATTATGTATAGTGTATCGTGCGGCTACCGTTCTACAGTGACCAGCATTACCAACGCTTCCTCGTACCGAGCTAGTGTGCTTATCCAGGCTGGGCGGCTTAACCTGGTGCCGATAACCTACACCGGCGACTACAGAGCCCTTTTCGGCTGGATTATATTTGCTTTGGTCCTGTAGCTGATGGAGCGGAGAATCGTCTACACCCACAATTGTGTGGGATTTACCCTGTGAGGAGCAACGTTGAGCCCGCCTCTAGGACGCCTGAGGCTGGCTAGCTTTCTTCCATGCGGCACTGCATACCGGAGAATAGCTGTTGTTCGTCTGCGGATCAAGAGATTATTGCACTGTCTCCTGTACCTGGAGTCTCCTTATTCCTCGTTGACCCAGACTTTCGCTACCGACAAATCCTCTCCCCTGCTGGCCTACAACCGGAGGGACCCTATTCGTATCTCCAGCTGCCCTACTAGTGTACCATATATATAATTCTTATGATACAGGTGGTATTAATTATCTCCTGCGTAATATGCTCATGGACTTACGCTCTTGACCTATTCATGCATATTCTTCGCCTTACAAGCGCAATTCTCAATCTTGATAAGTAAAGTAATGTAAGATAATCTTCGTGCTGCTAATAAATATTCTTCTAAACGAGTATTTGTGTGAAACCGTGTTATTGTGGATGTGTTCATCTCATATACCTGTGTACTGTATGGCCAGTAGTAATGTACATAAGTCAGTAGTGGTTTAATGATACCATACTTATTCAATACAGTCAGGGAATTGTACCCCTCAGTTACAATACTTCTGATAGCAAGCAAGAAAGCTATCACAAGAAGATGGTTAAAACCAGAGGCACCTACAGTAGAAGATTGGATAGACGTAACTCACGACATCTACATAATGGAAAAGATGTCATTTTCAATACAAATTCAGCAGGAGAAGTTCTACCGGATCTGGTCAAAATGGACAGAATATGTCAAACACACACAATCTGACTTCTGCTAAAAGTAATAACGATCTAATGTAAAGGATCCTCCCCAGGAACAGCCGCTAGCCTGTCTGATATATTGTATTATTGTTTTATGTTCTGACTTATGTCTGACCCTATGTGATGTCCCCCCCCCTTTTTTTTTATCTTAATTTAAATTTAATTTTGTCCTTGTTTTTATTATTGAATCTTATTTTTGTTTGTCTTTTATTTTATCTTTTATGTTTTCTTCATCTCTCCTCTCTTTTTGTCACCCCCACCCCTTCCCCTTCCCTCTTTCTCTCCTCCCCCCCCCACAACAACAACCACCAAACGCACATAGCACACACATCCACACGCACACACTCACTTTAAACAAACACACTGTAGCACCCACTCCACACACTTTATAGCACACACCCACTTTAAACAAACACACTGTAGCACCCACTCCCCACACTTTATATTTATTGATGAAGGATTGCACTACAACTCGTACACCTTACTGTAAATTGTACCTAAATTGTACCTCATCCCATTTCTGCTTTGCACTATATAGTACTGTACATTAGTACACTGCATAGTATTGTATATTATATGGTAACTCAGAACATTGTACATATGTCTATACCGAACACTGTGACCTCATTTTCTTCTTCTAAATTACATGCTACATATACTATGTTATTTGATACTATCTTGTCTAGCACAGTCTCTGGAGCGTAACAGTAAGAAGCATTTTGTATGAAAGTATTCTGTACTTCTGTATGACAACTATTAAAGAAACTTGAAACTTGAAACTTCCTCCCCAACTTCTGCTCACTCTATGTTACCTGATGTGTACCAAAAAAATTATCTAGTGGCCATTGCCCACTGGTAAAATAAAAAAATTCAAAAAACAAGAGGGAGACAAAAGACAACAACAAAGCATGCCTATATATTACAACAGATAATATACATAACTCCCTATATATACATAAGGACAGGGTCCGTAACACCATGGTACTGCCATGGTAAAAGTAATGTATTACCATGGTAGGCCTACAGCTTTGGCACTTAATTATACCATGGCGTAATCAAATTTAAACCATGATATCAATGGTAGTATCATGGTATTACCATAATTTCTTTGGTCACTACCATCTCCATTGGTACTGCCACTGAACACCTTTCCCTGCTGGTAATGTAAAGTCCAAACCCTGCTCCCAGCTTGCTCTCCACAGATGGCATACCGATGTAGCAGAACGGATTTGCCGTATCCAGCCTCGTCTAAGCTGGCCTGGCAGGTGGCCGCACTTCAGAGGATGTGAAGCTGAAAGAGGCAAGTGGCCCATGGCCTGCCGAAACACTAAATGATCTAACCATAAGTACAGACGAGAACCTGTAATTTATTCGACGTGGATGTCAGCATTACTATAATACCCGTAAAGAAAATAACACAGAGGAGGGCGTGAGCAGCTAATTATAGAAGTGTGAGAAACCCACAGAGACAGCCTGGGGGCAAGGGCTCGAACAGCCGAAGCCCAGGCACAGGGATCAACCTCACCTTATACTTGTTGTAGACAAGGAGGAGGGGAGGGGAGGGGGTGTCTCGACTTTGAGGAGGACACAAAGAGATGGACAGAGAGAAGAAGAGACAGAGGGAGACAGAAAAGCAGGGTATGAAAGTGAGGGAAGCTCCATGTTGTATTTAGTCTCTCTCAGAGAGAGAGAGAGAGAGAGAGAGAGAGAGAGAGAGAGAGAGAGAGAGAGAGAGAGAGAGAGAGAGAGAGAGATGGGTGACAGAAAGGCAGGGTATGGACTGCATTTATATAACGCTTTTATACAAATCGCTTTACAACTTATGCCTCACATTTACCCATTCACACACTGACGGCAGAGGCAACCATGCAAGGTGCCAACCTGCTCATCAGGAGCAGTTAGGGCTTAAGGGTCTTACTCAAGGACACTTCGACACGCTGCCCGGGAGGAGCGGGAATCTAACCAGGAACCTTCTGATTACCAGACAACGGCTCTATGTCCTGACCACTGTCGCCAGAGTCGTATGAAAGGGAGGGAGAGAGGGGCATACATAGGGGGGAGTTGAGGTGAGAGAGAGAAAGAGACACCAGCACCCGGAGAGACCAACCCCAAGCCCAACCTTGGCCACCTCGTTACAGTCCATCCGAGGACCAAATGGGTCTTTTTAACAAGTGCAGCCCATAACTGTCCCCATTTACATTACACCATGTAATGACACAGTGCAGAGTGAGCGACGTTGTAATTTTGATATTTAAAAGCCACAGCTGCTTGATACTGTGGTGAACCGTATGGAGGAAAAGATGAAAACTTTTTGGGTGCCGCGTGTTCTGTGAGGCCTTGAAACATGTTTACTTCACTTCGTTTAAACCTGGTGATTGGAGCCAGATTGACTCAAAGATAAAGCGACAACAACAAAAATACTTACATGAGTGAATTGACAGACATTTTAAGTATATGCTTATGTCAATTAGTCCTAATTTGTAGCAGAACAAAAATTCTAAAACTCGTACAAATTCTAACGAACTTTACCTAATTCATCTCCAACTGTATTTAAATCAACCCGAATTCATGAACTTCAAGGTAAGGAAGTGAAAAGGGATCTACCTGCCAAACTGAATTGAACTCCTGCTGTGATTCTTGTTGCACAGCGTTCATGGTGGTCCAGTCCTAGACGAGTTGACCTTCTAACGCCCTCTCCTTCATGTTACTCTAATGGAGTTAGCATGCTAGCATTGGACATACGACCACCTTAACAAGACAACGCTCTTCTCCGAACACACCTGGAGGTGATTAATAATAATTAGCCTCAGGGGCTAGGAACATCCTCCTGATCGCTGAGTGATGTCCGTCCCCCCCCCATCAGCATCACACCCTCTGGCCCTTGAATTCACAATGGAGAGCTGGGAACAGATTGCAAAAATTGTCCCCACCACATCACAGGAAGAGGAGCCTCGCCCATCCACTTATAGGGTGATTGCTTCATTCGTTTTGAATGCAGATTCTACCGTGAGCAAACAAACCTGGGATGCGCCATTCTCTTTCAGGTTGTAAGTAGACTTTTTTTTATTTATTATTATTATCATTGCACAATGAATGCAATAAGCTATTATTACATGTACATATGGGAATTAAACCTCATAACAGACGCCACAATGTAAAATTAATTATATATGTGTAAAAAAAGATAACCCCAAATTGTCTCAGCTTATATTTTCAAGTAGGCTAACCTTTTTGCATTGTTTTTGTTGTTGTTGTTGAATCAACTAAATAGGAGAGAGTATTACATATCAACTTTACATTAAACTAAAAACAATGCAAAAAGTCTGATTTAAGAGGAACAATGTTTATTATCTAAAGATGGTAAGTTAGAGTGCTGTGCACTGTTCACTCATAGGTAAAGACAGTCATGGTTGAGTAGTTTCTTGTGATATATCACATTCACACACACCAAGTGATTTAGATTAACTTCACAACTGCAAATACATGTTCAAATAATTTAAAAACAGAATTATGGTTCTTCAGTGCAAGGGTATGTGCTAACTAGTTGCAATGGGGAACTTGACCTGGTGTGCAGTGACAAGGTTTCCCCTTGCTGTAGTTCTGGACGGTGTGCAGTGACGTGGTTTCCCCTTGATGTGAAACACACACCGCGGGATGCTATTCATTAGCAGTGACTTAAAAAGAGCAATCGTTTCTCTCCAAATTGTCCCGTGAGCCAAAAGTTGGGCCTGTTGTCAATTATTTCACCACACATGTTTTAGTGAATTAGTCTTGTCATAGATTACACAATGCTCTTTTAACAACCAAGAATGAACACAAGCAGTGTGCAAGTATTTTAACAGTGCCCCCCTCAACGTGAACAAAGGAAGTCAACAAAAGAGGTAGGAAGGAAAGAAAGAAAGAAAGAAAGAAAGAAAGAAAGAAAGAAAGAAAGAAAGAAAGAAAGAAAGAAAGAAAGAAAGAAAGAAAGAAAGAAAGAAAGAAAGAAAGAAAGAAAGAAAGAAAGAAAGAAAGAAAGAAAGAAAGAAAGAAAGAAAGAAAGAAAGAAAGAAAGAAAGAAAGAAAGAAAGAAAGAAAGAAAGAAAGAAAGAAAGATACCATTCTGTGTCTATTCAGTCATAGTCACTTATATCCAATTATTTCATATGCTGACACAAGGGCTGATCCCTTGTAGTCAATTAATTGGTTGGTTTGGTCTTAGTTGAACAAGACTGTTAGTCGTTTTGTTTGTTTGTTTGTTTGTTTTTTCACCATATTAAAGTCGAGCTGAAATAAAAAATGCCTGATTTCCCTGGTCATATTGTGCACCTGTTTAACAATAGGTCAACAAATGACAAAACATTTATTTCTTCTTATTCTTATATCAAAATCCAATCATGTTTTCTTCCTGTAAAACAAAATATGACACATGCTTACAAATCAATAATATGGCATCATATTTTACCATGTTCACAACCTTCGCCTTGCAGCAGAGACAAAGTGGTACTGCTATGTGTCCACTGGCCATTTCCAAACGTATAGCAGCCTAAATATTCCACCTAACACAAGACTGCTTAGCAAGTTGTAACCAAGATATTTACAGAATATTTACTTCATCCAAGAATGTAAATTGGTAAATGGTGCATTTATTTAGCACTTGTATTCACTGCAGTCGCGGGGTCTGCTCTTAATTGAATGAAGGCTGACCTAGCATCAGTTAGCCAGCACCTGGCTTTTTGACTTACCATAATAACTGGACTTTGGAGAAGTCTTTATTCGGCATGCAGGCAGACACACATGCGATGGGCGGCACACACACAGGAACACACATGCAATTAGTTGAGTCGCCGATGCGATTGAGTCTCTGCACTTGATCCATCCCGTTGTCCTTCCCCCCAAGGGCAGCCGGGAGCAGATAGGGGCTGCAGCGTGGGGCCGCGCCCCGGCGACCAATCCAAGTGCTCCTGTCGATCTTCGTCAGGGACGCGACAGCGTTAGCGATCTGTTGCATGTTTTTCCATTGGGTTTCTCTTATTGGGGGGGGGGGAACCCTTGCGAGCACGGGGAGAACATGTAAACTCCACACAGAAAGGCCTGGTGATGGTATGATGGTATCTTGTGTTGTCTCTCATCATGCAATGAATTCCTGGCAAAGTAATGTTAGGAAAAAGATAATTTTTACCAGCCAAGCAGCCAAGAGCTCCCCTCCATTAAACAAGCCTCACTGCTCACGTATGGCGATAAACTGGGCCGTGTGTGCGAGGCTTGTGGCTAGCTAACATGCTTAGTGGCTAGTAAAGAGAAGATAAGATAAGATGATCCTTTATTCCTAAATTCGGGGGTCAGAGCAGCATGGGGGAGGGGGGATACAGAGCTTCACAGTCCTATACAGTCCAGTATCTATATACACTATACAATATAAAATATAAATATTGACTGAAACATGACAAAATAAACTGGATTTCATCACACTAAACCAAGCTACACCCCCCAGTTACGTCTAACTCCAGAAATCGCGCTCCACAGGCCGCGGCGGCGGGCTGGCTGTCATTTATCGTACAGACTTCCAGGTCAAGGAGATCCCCACTCGTGATCTCACATCATTCGAGTGCATCACTTTCTCTCGCTCCGGATCTCCTCAACCCCAATTTGCCCTGATTTACCGCCCCCCCAAAGCCTCCACCACCTTCCTGTCAGAGCTAACTGAGCTCCTGTCCTCTTTCTGCTCCAAGTCCCCGACTACCTATCTGCTCGGAGATTTCAACATTCATGTTGACTCCACCAACTGCAATTTTGCCGCCGATTTCCTGTCGCTTCTGGACTGCCTCAGCATCACGCAGCATGTCCAGGGCCCCACCCACTCCAAAGGTCACACTCTGGACCTGGTCTGCTCCACCGGTAATCCCCCCTCCCACCTGCAGTGTCTAGACCTTGCGGTATCTGACCATCACGCCATTCTTTTCACTGTCCCTATCCCCCTGCCCAGGACGCGCACCCTCACTTTCAGGGACACCAAGTCAGTGTGTGCATCAGCCCTATCTGACCTCATCACTACCCACATGGCCCCGGTTCCCTCCGATACCTCCCCGGACACCTTAGCGGCCCGCTACAATGCCGCCCTCTCCCTCAGCCTGGACTCTCTGGCGCCCCTCAGAAGTGTCCTTTCCTGTGTCCTTTCCTCGCCCCGCCCCATGGTTTACCTCTGACCTCCGCTCAATGAAAAGAGCTGGTTGCCGACTGGAGTGACTCTCCAAGCGATCTGGCCTCACCGTCCACCGTTTGGCCTTCGTCGACCATGTGAGGTCCTACAAGGAGGCTCTCTCCAAGACCAGGACAGCGTACTACTCCACCCTCATCATGTCACAGCAAAATCACCCCAGATATCTTTTCTCGACTATAAATCGTCTCCTTCGCCCTCTCACTGCCTCTCACACTGCTGATGCTCTTGACCTGACTTGAGTTCCTTGACTTTTTCGAGGCTAAAGTGATTTCCATCCATCAACAACTCACGGTGCCCGCCCCCTCCCCTCCTCACATACCCCTGACGCCGGACTACACGCTCCCAGCTGCATCCCTCCATCCTCAGTGCTCTCTCTCCTCCTTCTCCCCAGTGGATGTACCGCTGGTCATGAAGCTGGTTACCAGAGCCAAAGCTTCCACCTGCTCCCTTGACCCCATGCCCACAATGCTGGTCAAGGCCTGCCTTCCTACCCTCTGCCCAATCATAATGGACATCATCAACTCCTCCTCTGGAATAGTTCCCCCTGAGGTGCTGGATAACTACCGGCCGATCTCCAACCTTCCTTTCCTAAGTAAAACCTTGGAGAGGGCAACCATGAGCTCTACGAACCCCTTCAGTCAGCCTACTGAGCACATCACAGCACAGAGATAACAGAGATAACAAGATAACAAATGACCTCCTCCTTGCTGCAGACTCCGGACACATCAGCCTCCTCATCCTTCTCGACCTCTCTCCGGCGTTTGATACAATATCAGTCCTCCTCAAATGCCTTTCCAACAACCTTGGCATCACCGGTACAGCTCTGTCTTGGTTTCACTCATATCTCGCAAATAGATGTCAGTTTATCAGCATCAGCGGCTCATCCCCCCCCCCCCCCCCCGGCCCCAGTCAACCACGGTGTCCCCCAAGCCTGTATCAGTTCCGCAACCGTTTCCATTTCCGGGGTAGGCCTGATTGGCCGCGACAGGCACGTGACGCGCGTGGCACGCCCCCGCGGCAGCCCCAGCGGCAAGCGCGCTACTGCTGGAGTTCACTTCGCCTTTCCGTTGGCGAAAGCAGGATGCGAGAGCGTAGATTTCGCTGTGTATCATTTAATCATTTATCATTTAACATTTGAAAGGCATACATTGTTGTCATACAGAAGTACAGAATACTTTTATCCAAAATGCTTCTTACTGTTACACTGTTAGAGACTGTGCTAGACAAATGAATGACTAATTCGGTCAGAAATAACGTAACTAATAACGTTAGTAAGCACTGCTTATATGCTTATTATGTCTGCGGGAGTGCGGGGTACAGTAAACGTTTCTCCCGGTACATTCTGAAGAGCACACCGCTGTATGTTGGAGAACCAGCGGTCTTCCGCTCCTCCTCACTCGAGTGAGAGCAAAGCCGTGCACAGCTCAGCCCTGTGTGAGACGCGAGGAGGAGATGGGAGTCCTTCCAATCGGAATATGTTGTTTCTTTACACATATGTTGGATTATGAATATGTCTTTATAGCTACAAATGAATGACTAATTCGGTCAGAAAGCAGTAACACAACAGTTGCAATTGGGGCATAAGCCCCAAT
This sequence comes from Notolepis coatsorum, assembly GCF_963971535.1. NCBI lineage: Eukaryota > Metazoa > Chordata > Actinopteri > Aulopiformes > Paralepididae > Notolepis > Notolepis coatsorum. The sequence continues at coordinate 110,757,812 of NC_140173.1, read as the reverse complement.
AAGACCGTCACCAGAGCTCAGCGATGCCGCTCGCGTGAGCATATTCTCCCCGCTGGTGATCGCAGCACGGAGGGTCGCGGACCAGCCTGGCAGCATAGCTATAAAGACATATTCATAATCCAACATATGTGTAAAGAAACAACATATTCCGATTGGAAGGACTCCCATCTCCTCCTCGCGTCTCACACAGGGCTGAGCTGTGCACGGCTTTGCTCTCACTCGAGTGAGGAGGAGCGGAAGACCGCTGGTTCTCCAACATACAGCGGTGTGCTCTTCAGAATGTACCGGGAGAAACGTTTACTGTACCCTGCAGACATAATAAGCATATAAGCAGTGCTTACTAACGTTATTAGTTACGTTATTTCAGACCGAATTAGTCATTCATTTGTCTAGCACAGTCTCTAACAGTGTAACAGTAAGAAGCATTTTGGATAAAAGTATTCTGTACTTCTGTATGACAACAATGTATGCCTTTCAAATGTTAAATGATAAATGATTAAATGATACACAGCGAAATCTACGCTCTCGCATCCTGCTTTCGCCAACGGCAGCGATGTGAAAGGCGAAGTGAACTCCATCCAGCAGTAGCGCGCTTGCCGCTGGGGCTGCCGTGGGGGCGTGCCACGCGCGTCACGTGCCTGTTGCGGCCAATCAGGCCTACCCCGGAAATGGAAACGGTTGCGGAACTGATACAGGCGTCCCCCAAGGCTCCGTGCTGGGTCCCCTACTATTCACCATTTACATGCTCCCCCTCGGTCAGATCATACATCACTACGGACTCAACTTTCACTGCTACGCTGATGATACTCAGCTCTATCTCAGCACCTCACCATCCTCCCAGCTCCCCCCACAGTCTTTAGTCAACTGCCTCCATGCCATAAAAACCTGGATGTCAACCAAACTACTCAAACTCAACAGCAAAAAGACAGAGCTCATGGTTGTGGCCCCCAAGGCACTGCTCCGGAAAGTTGGAGATCTCCTCCTCCACGTTGACGGCTGTTCCATCTCCCCGTCTCTCGAAGTCCGTAACCTGGGCGTCACCCTCGACTCCACACTTTCATTTCACTCCCACATCAAATCCGTTACCAAGTCTGCCTTCTACCACCTCAAAAACATCTCCCGTCTCCGAACCTCACTCTCAGATTCTGTGGCTGAGACCCTGATCCACTCATTCATCACCTCCCGGTTGGACTACTGCAACGGAGTCCTGTTCGGGGTACCCAGCAAAGCCCTGGACAGGCTCCATCCAGTATGTACAGAACTCAGCTGCCAGGGTTCTCACTCACACCAAGCCCTGGCAGCACATCACCCCCACCCTCATCCACCTCCACTGGCTCCCAGTCAAGTTCCGCATCTCTTTCAAACTCCTGCTCCTCACCTGCAAGTCCCTCCATGCCCTCGCCCCCCGATACCTGTCTGATCTCCTCCACCAGCACACTCCATCCCGGAACCTACGATCATCCGATCTGGGTCTCCTCTCCATCCCTCGCACCAGGTTGCAGACTTTCGGTGACAGAGCCTTCAGCTCAATTATAGTAAACTAGTTTCATTACTTGTTTGTCGACTAATATTGAGATTTGACATTTTGGTGTCAGGCGTTCTGTGTCAGGCTCATTGACTCATTCATTCCAGCAGTGATTCTGGTCCCATATAGTGGAATACTAGCTCATAAATGCAGATAACTGTGGGATAGCACATACTGTAGCAACTGTTATTCTAGTGCTTCTAGATGAGGAACAGGTACAGCCGTGTGCCACTACGCCAACCAGCCAACTCCTGTGAGTCTGTCCTGCTGCCCCTGGCCTGTGCATCATGGCATTTACCAGCATGAATGAAAAGAGTAATTCTTCTCACTAAACTAATGAGAGAGGTCTGACTCTGTCCTGAAGAACTGATCTTTGCCAGAACCTGACCCATATTTGTCATACTGAATTAATGAGCCATTCTGTAGGGTTCAGATTCAGTCTTTCTTAAATACGGTAATGGATCTGGACAGAAAATGGATGAGAGGTCCGTATTGCACGGGTCCCCACATGACCGTAATACTACTAGTGTAGCGTGTTTGTTTATATTAGCCTGCCCTGGGTCCCAGACAGGTAGCTCCAGGCTAAATGTCTCAAATGTTGGACGTGAAAAACGTTTTAAGAACCTGACTGGGACTGTTACCTGTTACCACCCAGGAGTAAGTCTCAAGAGACACATCCATTTAGAGCACCTAAAGCTCTTGAACCGTTAAACACTCAACATTAATGGATGGGCTAACGAATCAGAGGGAGAGAGAGGAGGGGATGAATACATATGGTCCGCTTTTTCTCTCCTTCCCTCTCTCTTTTTACCCTCCTCTCTTTCTCTGTTCTTCTCTACCCGCCCCCCCCCCCCCCCCCCCCCCCCTCTCTCTCTATGTCAAAGTAGAGCAGAGTAAATAACTGCCAACAAATCACGTCTGGAAAACACATGTGCCAGTGCCACACACACACACACACACACTTGGCATCTGGCTTGATAGGAAGTTCACATTTAAATACTATATAGACAATCTTGCCATTAAATTAAGATTTTTTTTTAAACATGCAGCTTCCCAATGATTAGCAGGAGAATGGAAATAAGCTGTTAGCTTTCTTGCGTTTTTATCCTTTTCATAATGGTGGGCCTCTATATGTATATATGTTCATTATCAATAAAGATCTCTATCTATCTATCTATCTATCTATCTATCTATCTATCTATCTATCTATCTATCTATCTATCTATCTATCTATCTATCTATCTATCTATCTATCTATCTATCTATCTATCTATCTATCTATCTATCTATCTATCTATCTATCTATCTATCTATCTATCTATCTATCTATCTATCTATCTATCTATCTATCTATCTATCTATCTATCTATCTATCTATCTATCTATCTATCTATCTATCTATCTATCTACTGTATGAGAGAGGGTCATTGAAGCAGTTTTTCTACCTGTCCTGGATTATGGAGATGTGATTTATAGACATGCTGCTGCTTCCACTCTTAATACATTCAAAGCCGGCCGGATATGACCAAATTAGGGCTTGTAGGCCAGCGCTTTAATCAATGGGAGGATGGGGGAAATTTGCAAGTGCTTACTGTAAAATATATCTTAAATTATGGCTATGGGTCTAATACACCCGTCGCTTATCAATGAATTGCTTGCAGTCAACATGTACGAAACGGATTGTTTTTTTATCGGTACATTTCCGCTTTATACCTTTTTGAATACGAGTATAGTTTTGGAGATTTCTAGTCATTCCAGAGAAATACGCGATAATAGCCCTTTAGTGGAATACACAAAACACGTTGTAATTTTTTGGCTGATTATCGAATCTTCCTGAAATCAACGCTAGATCATCATTATTATCCTTGCTTGTGCATACATGAATTGGCCCTCGTAGCGTGGCACCCCCCCCCCCCCCCCACCTCCTGCACCCAACGGAAAACAGCCACACATACACACACAGATACAGCGTCGATCGGGGTAGAAATACATATCAGATCAACGATCAATGTTACAAAGGATCAGATTAAACAGAATATATATATTTATTGATTGATATATATTGCATAGTATTTGTATATCGTTTGATATCCCTTGTATATTCCTTGTACATATACACGGAATATCCCTTTAGCCTAGACCAGACCATAATATTTCATTCTCCTATTGGACAGCGGTCCACAGGCGCCAGAGCCATGCCTCCAGAGTCAGGTTCAAGGCCACCGTCAAGACATGTCTGTACATGCCCGGCCTTGCCCAGGGATACGAGACAGAAATGAGGTTGGCACTAGATTGTTCGCCGTGCATATAAATATGGCGCAGGTGAATACAGAAGTAGAGTTACCCAATAAGTTGAAGCCTCACCCACGATACAACGTGCGGTGAAGTATGGCCTGTTTGGCCCCAAATAGAGCATTGAGACCGCGTGCGAATTAATAACTGAATTGTCAGAGTTTGGCGCTATACCGTCGAGTGCGACATATTTCTATTAAGTCAGTAATAGTCTATTTGTGTATAGTGTATCGTGCGGCTAAAGTTCTACAGTGACCAGCATCACCAACGCTTCCTCGTATCAGCTAGAGTGCTTATCCAGGCTGGGCTGCTTTCATGGCGCTTTCACCCGAGGAGACCTAGACGAGAACCGTGTGGACATGTACACTGGATTAATCTACCCGACGACTACATAGCCCTTTGCGGCTGGATTATATTTGTTTTGGTCCTGTGATTTATGGAGCGGAGAATCGCCGACGCCTACACGTGTGGGATTTACCCTGTGAGGAGCCAAGTCGAGTCTGCGCCTCAGAGAGCCTGAGGCCGGCTAGCTTTCTTCACTGTGGAGCTACAGTCTACGGAGAACAGCTGTATTCGTCTGTGGATCAAGAGACTATTGCACCGTCTCCTGTACTTGGAGTCTCCTTAGTCATCGTTGACCAGACTCTCTACTACCGACAGATCCTCTACCCCTGCTGGCTTACAACCGGGGGGACCCTTCCAGTATCTCCCGCTATATATTACTAGTGTACCATAGATATAATTCCCTAAGATTCAGGTTGTATAATTACCTCCTGCGTAACCAGAGAATGGACATTCATTATTGATTTGCCTACGCACATTCCTTTGCCTTATAAGCGCATCCAAAGTATAATAGAGAAGTATATTATGTACCTTTTGCTGCAATAAATACTTAATTACCATTTGTGTGGAAACGATTCATTGTGGGAAGTGTTCATCATATTTATATATCATGTACTGTATGGCCAGTAATTAAAGTACATAAAGCGGTAGTGGTTTAATGATATCATACTTATCAATACAGTCAGGGAATTGTACCCCTCAGTTACAATTGGTCCTTCGAGCCGGAGGGTAACTAGTGTAATATTAATATAGTGGTATTAATATTGACATGGCCTATGATGAACACTCCACAAAACGGTTCTCCTAAAGTAGATCGCCCGCAGCGTAGACGGCAGACACCTCAGTACTTAGAGGATTACGTTGCCAATATACTACCTAGCTTTCTACAGACGGTAAACGCGGAAAAAGTAGATAGTAAAATTATGTCCGACCCTATCGACCAGGCTACCCCGCCAATAGAGGCCCTAGTGGGTTCTAACGTAACTGACCAAGCTCACGGTAGGGACCAGGAGGGACCCGACATGACTTTACCCCCCGCCAAGACCGAAGAAGTAGTCCCCGGAGAGCTCCAGGATAAAGACAGCTCTCCAGGGATGGAACTCTACCCGCTACAAGAAGAGGAGAGCACCCCGGAGATGGATCTCCAGGACTCGCCACAGGAGAACAGATCTCCAACGAGTACTGCCAGGAGCGGATCACCTCAACCAGCGTCTTCCCCCAGCGAGGCGGACAAGATGCTGGCACAAGCATTCCTCGCCAGCCTAGCAGCCTCAACAGAGCGCGATCGACTCCAAGCACAGACGCTTAGTGAGCGCGAACATTCTTCCATGGAAAGAGAACGCCTTCAGGCGCAGCAACGGAGCGACGAAGATCGTATACGTCTAGAGATTAGACGCCTTCAGACGGAAGAGAATATGGTAAGGGACCGGGCCGAAGCCCAGCGCGCCGCCGCCGAAGCCCAGCGCGCCGCTGCCGGTGCCCAAAGAGAAGCAGAGCGCGACCTCGCTCTCACCAAGCGCGAAGCCGAGCGCGACCGATTACAAGCGCAGATAATGGAGCAGCTGATCACCAGGGCAACACCCCCTCCCTCCGCACGGGGTTCCAGGGCCTCGTCAAGACAAGGGTCAAGGGCACCCTCCCCTACCCGATCAAGCGACCCTGAGCCCGACCACCAGAGAGAGCCTATACCCCCCTCCGAACCCCTTCCCCGACCGGTCCAAGTGAGACCCAGCTACAAGGAAGAAACGGTCTACACCGCGGAGAGGCTAAATAGACGACTACAGGATCTAGAGGACCTGCCAGAGGAAGAAGAAGAGGGAGAGGAGGAGAGTCAAGCCCGACAGCAGCACAGTACTCCACAGGACCAGGAGGTCCAGTACAGCCCAGGCTCTACCCCGCGGCTCTGCGCTACAGACCCCCGACTCAATTCACGGGTGAGCTTGACGCACGACCAGCCCCGAGGAACAGCACCTGGATACGCGGGCCATGGTACCCAGTAGGTACCAGCCCACCAAGAGGCGTAAGAGGAGACTCGCCTAGGAGGCCTCTCTTCCAACGCTCACCGATGTGCCAGCCATCCATGGCATCATACATTGGCACACCGACGTTTCCGGACTTCACCCACGAGAACAGAGCACAGTACACGGAGCTACGAATGTGCTTAGAGACAATGATGTCCAATGTAGCTGATGAACCGTACAAGTATGCTATCCTACTGAAGCACCTCAAGGTGCCCCGAGCGCACAATATAGCGCTGGCCTATGCCACCTCTACTACCCCATACACAGCGGCTCTAGCAGCACTCGACCAAAGATATGGACGCATATGGGACTACGTAATACAAGAGATAAGGCATATTGACCGCCTACCCCCAGCCACAGACAATCGCTCACTAGATGACCTGTCTATCAAGGTACAATCCCTGGTAGGGATGCTGGGGGCGCAAAGAGAAAAGGGTATGCACGAACTGTACGCAAACTCTAATGTCGAGAGGATTTTAGAGAAGCTTCCGCCCGCCCGACAAGAGCGCTTCAGGCGGCAAAGAGACCACCGTGATCCTAACGGTCCCGAGCCATCCCTCCTAGACCTAGCCGACTTCCTGGCGAGAGAAGTCAACAGCCTACGGTTGGATACGTTCATGCGGAGCACCCCAAGCTCCAGAGAGGGACCTAGGAGAGCAAACGATGGCCGAAGATTGGTGACCGTCATGCACCAATCAGAATCAGTACCGAGCAGCAAGAACCACAGTACCCCCTCGATGAAAGAGAAGTGGAAGATGGTGTGCCCGTACTGCGAAAAGGAACACTGGTTGTCACAATGTGACACGTTCAAGAAGATGACCGCCGACGAGGTGAGTCAATGGATAAAGTCCAACCGACGCTGTTACCGATGTGCGCGCAGTCACATGGCAGCCGATTGCCGCTTAAAGAAGAGGTGTAATCGGTGTGACGGAGCCCACCTAGATGTCCTACACGACAGTAACAGAAGAAAGCCTGCACCCTCAAGCAGCACAAAGGCAAGTGTTATGTACATTGACCCCGCCAGCAGCGGGGGCGCCCGGGTGCTCTTAAAGGTGGTCCGCGTAACACTGAGTTACCAAGATAAGGTCATGGACACTTACGCCGTCCTTGACGACTGGTCAGAGAAGACCCTTCTCCTCGCGTCCGCTGCGGCCCAGCTGGGGCTGCGGGGGAGCGAAAACCAGATGCCGATTCGGACAATAAGAAGAGATCTAAAGACGATAAAGGGCGAGAATGTCTCCTTCACTATCGCAGCAAGCGGGCAGCCAGAGAGACGGTATAGGATTACTAACGCTTTCACCAGCCAAGAAATAGGCCTGTCGCAGTACACCTACCCCATCGCCAAGCTGATGGATAAATATGTGCACCTGCGTCAACTACCTATACCGCTCATAGACGGTGCCACCCCGACCCTGCTGATAGGCTCCGACCATGCAGACCTCATCGTCCCGATAGACCGGGTCCACACAGGGCCCAGAGGCTGTCCTGCAGCAGTCGAGACCCGCCTAGGATGGACATTACAAGGCCCCCTCGCTAAGTCTCTTAACCGAACAGCAGCCACTAACTGCCTCCACTCCAGAGTGACAGAAGAAGACACCACCCTCCTACAGCATGTCGAGAGGCTATGGACACTAGAGACAATGCCCTTTAAGAACGAAAAGAAAGACATTCGTTCCAAGGAAGACATTTACGCTATAGCCCTCCTCGAGCAGGGGACAAAGAGAGTCAAAGTCAACGGAGTGATGAGATACGCAACTCCACTCCTGAGGCGAGAGGGTATGCCTACCTTCCACGCCCCAAAAGAAGCGACGGAGCGGTATCTATTGAACACAGAGCGGCGCCTAGCCAGAGACCCCGCTCAAGAGACGGTGTACCGCGCTGAGATTAACAAGCTAATCACAGCGGGACACATAAAGAAAATTGACATTAAAGAGGCCGATCAGACGACCGAATCATGGTACGTGCCGCACCACAAAGTCCACCACAACGGCAAGGATCGTATTGTGTTCAACTGCAGCTACCAGATCGGATCACAAAATCTGAATAAAGAGCTCTTGCCCGGCCCAACACTCGGCCCCTCTCTACTAGGCGTGTTACTACGTTTCCGCCAAGACAAGGTGGCCATCAGCGGCGACATCAAAGGGATGTTCCTGCAGGTGAGACTAGTGGAGGAGGACAAGCCCCTGCTGCGGTTCCTATGGAGAGAGAGGATCGGGGATGAGCAACCAGCCATCTATCAATGGGAAGTCCTCCCTTTCGGAACCACATGCAGCCCATGCTGTGCTACGTTTGCACTGCAAAAGCACGTCGCAGAGGACCCAGCAGCTGATGAAGAGGTCCGACAAAGTGTAGGAAATAGTTTCTACATGGACAACTGTCTGCAAAGCGTCTCGACGCCAGAAGAAGCCGAGGCCCTTCTACTCAAGCTCCGCGCCTCCCTGATCAAAGGCGGCTTTGATCTCAGGCAGTGGGCCAGCAGCGACCCGCAAGTATTGCGCAGCCTCTCCCCCGAGGACAAGGCAGCAAGCAGCGAGACCTGGATGGCGACCATCCCAGGAGAAGCCCAAGAAATGACATTAGGACTAGTCTGGCGCTTCAAAACAGACTCGCTCCATTATAAACACACACCCCTGACCAAGGAGCAGGGAAGGTCGACTGCACTACCGACCACCAGACGGAGTGTATACAGAACACTCGCCAGACAATATGACCCGTTGGGATGTATTCTACCTTACACCACCAGGGCAAAGATGATTGTAAGAGCGTTATGGGACAAGGACCAGGGCTGGGACGACCCCATACCCGAACACCTTGCATCCACATGGAGAGAGTGGGAGACGGAACTCAGCTCACTCCCAGGTGTCAACATACGCCGCAGCTACTTCCCACCCACAGTGAGGTCGGAGACGTGCCAGATGGACCTGCACGTCTTCAGCGACGCCTCCGAAGTAGCCTACGGTTCGGTGGCCTACTTGCGTGCCCGAGAGGAGGGAGGAGAAATACATACTGCTTTCATCCTGGCTCGCTCAAGAATAGCCCCACGAAAGCAACAATCTATCCCGCGTCTAGAGCTCTGCGCAGCCCTAGCAGGAGCGCAACTCGCCACGTTAATCCAACGTGAACTCACCATTCCGGTGCAAAGAACAATCTTGTGGTCAGACTCCACGACAGTACTCACATGGATCCGGTCTGATTCGTGCAGATACAAGGTCTTCGTGGGAGTCAGAGTCACAGAGATTCAAGATTTAACAGAAGTAGCAAGCTGGAGGTATGTGGACACAAAACACAACCCAGCTGACGTCATCACCCGGGGAATGTCCCTGGATGACCTCACCCGTCACAACCTATACAGTGACGGGCCAGAGTTCCTCAAGCTCCCGGAAGAAGAGTGGCCTACACCCACCCCACGGGAAGCGAGTAAAGAGGAGGCCAAAAACAAGAAATCTATGTTCTGTGGATTGAACACACTCGTCTCCACAGACCCCGACATAGACGATTGCCTCACCCTAGAGAGTGCGCAGCTAAAGACATTCCTGTGGCACCACCCAGAGGTTCAGCTCACTACTGACATTACAGCAGCTGACTACGAAGAAGCAGAACTTCTTCTACTACAACGAGCCCAGAGAGACTCGTTCCCCGATGAGCTAGACTGTCTACAGGGAGCAAAGCCCGTCCCATCAGACAGCAGACTGCTCCACCTAGCCCCCGAGAGCGACGCCCATGGTCTCATCAGAGTGGGTGGTCGTCTGCGGAGAGCTCCAGACTTACCGGATGACGTCAAGTACCCGATAGTCTTAAACAGCCGACACAAGGTCACAGAGCTGATCATAAAGAAATACGACGAGGATGTGCATCACGCCGGGGCAGAGAGAGTCTTCGCGGAGATCAGACGTCGTTATTGGATACTGCAAGGGAGAGAAGCAGTGCGGCGCTTCCAGCGAACCTGTCTAGACTGTCGTAAGTGGCGAGCGCAGCCCAGTATACCCCGGATGGCTGACCTACCTCCCTGTCGCCTCCGACTCGGCGACAAGCCTTTTCACTCCACCGGTATGGACTGTTTCGGCCCGCTGTATATAAAGAAAGGAAGAGGAACCGAGAAGCGGTGGGGTATTGTATTCAAATGCATGACCACCCGAGCGATGCATATAGAACTCCTTCCAACCATGAGCACAGACTCATTCCTTATGGCCTTCCGAAGATTCACATCGCGGAAAGGCAAACCGTCTATATTATTGTCTGATCACGGGACAAACTTCAAAGGCGGAGAAAGAGAGCTGAGAGAGAGCTTCCAAGCTATGGGCCCAGAACTTAAGACCCACCTCGCTCCATCCCAGATTGACTTCCAGTTTAATCCCCCGAACGCACCTCACTTCGGTGGAACTTGGGAACGAGAAGTACGTTCAATAAAGACAGCCCTGTACGCCGTGCTTGGGGCCCAGACCGTGGCGGAAGAAGTCTTAATGACAGTCCTCACGGAGATCGAGGGAGTATTGAACTCAAAGCCCCTCGGTTACGTCTCAAGTGATGTAGCAGATGTCGACCCAGTCACCCCCAACACACTCTTGATGGGGCGGCTGGACCCCGCGCTACCACAGACAATGTACAGGCCTGAAGAAGCGAACGGCCGAAGAATGTGGAGGTACAGTCAAGTATTGGCTGACAAGTTTTGGAACAGCTTCCTACTCCACTATCTACCGTCTCTACAGACCCACCAGAAATGGGTGAAAGAGAGAGACAATTTGACAGAAGGGACAGTCGTCATGATTATCGACCAGTCACTACCCCGAGCTATGTGGCCGGCTGGCCGCGTAAGCAAAGTGATCACCGGTGCCGACGGAAAGGTCCGAGCAGCCGAAGTGCTCGTCCAAGGACGGATCTACACCCGACCCGTGGCGAGGCTAATAGAACTGCCAAGGCTCCCCGATACTATCGATGACGACCATGACCCCATGACTTTGTGAACTGCCCGACCCCTCACAACAGACATTGAGTAGTGGACAGTGCGGTTAATCTATCTCTGCTTAGCTAATTAGGTGGGACTAATTAGGAGGCGGCTGTTACAAAGGATCAGATTAAACCGAATATATATATTTATTGATTGATATATATTGCATAGTATTTGTATATCGTTTGATATCCCTTGTATATTCCTTGTACATATACACGGAATATCCCTTTAGCCTAGACCAGACCATAATATTTCATTCTCCTATTGGACAGCGGTCCACAGGCGCCAGAGCCATGCCTCCAGAGTCAGGTTCAAGGCCACCGTCAAGACATGTCTGTACATGCCCGGCCTTGCCCAGGGATACGAGACAGAAATGAGGTTGGCACTAGATTGTTCGCCGTGCATATAAATATGGCGCAGGTGAATACAGAAGTAGAGTTACCCAATAAGTTGAAGCCTCACCCACGATACAACGTGCGGTGAAGTATGGCCTGTTTGGCCCCAAATAGAGCATTGAGACCGCGTGCGAATTAATAACTGAATTGTCAGAGTTTGGCGCTATACCGTCGAGTGCGACATATTTCTATTAAGTCAGTAATAGTCTATTTGTGTATAGTGTATCGTGCGGCTAAAGTTTTTTTTTTTTTTTTTTTTTTTTTTATTATTGCAAAACAAAACTTATTAAAAGTCAGTACTCAACACACAATGTATAATGAAACTTTCAGTAAAGGTGGTTAAAATATATGCAAGTACAGAAACAGGATAAAACAAAAATAGTCAATAATAACATTTTAACCGTATACAGTGTATATCCAGCGAAGTTACAATTATATAAATGTTAGTATATAATATACCCCTAATACCTATTTTCTAAAACCCTACACACATATGCTCCAGCTCAAACCCCCCCCTCCCGGACCCCCTCTTGGATAGTACCTCCATTATCCCTCACTCCTAACCAGACATCACCATTATAGGCTAGCTTTTATTCTCTCCACCACTTCTAACCACTTTGACATTTTGGATTCATTGAGCCCCAGAATTCTTGCTGTAGATATTTCTTGATATATCACATCGAGATATGTAAGAAACCACACTTTCCGGCACATTTTTTCCGGTTGAAACCAACGTGATGCGATCAGTTTTTTAGCTACTGTGATACCCGATAAAACCAATCTTTTTAGTTGTGGATTCACTGCAAACTCAAAAACATCATTCAATAGCAATACCGCGGGGTGTACAGGTATATTCCAAAATACGAGTATTGATAATTGTTGGGACACATCTTTCCAGAATGCCTTAACTGGTGGGCAGTCCCAATACATGTGCATAAATGTTCCTTCGTCCCCATTTGTACATTGGGAGCATTTGGAGTCTTGTATAAGCCCCATTTTGCACAGCCTTATAGGAGTCAAGTATGTCCTGTGAATATAGTTCAGATTGATTTGTTGATGATCCGGGTTCCTTGATGTAAGTCGGACATTTGCCCAGGCTCCTTGCCAATCAAAGTCATTTTCTAGGTCTGGTATATCCCTCCTCCAGACATTGTCTAGTTGAAGGGTTTCATACGAGGACGTTAGTAATTGGTAATAAAAACCTGATACAAAACCTCCCAATGTATCTCTTTCATAGAAAAATGTGTGGTATCTGTGGTGTTCAATTGGTATGTGTAATGGAACACCGTGAGATCTCATACAAAGTCGTAACTGTATGTAAAAAAGCCATGTGGACTCGGTGAGGTTAAACTTTATGCATATTTCGACATAACTACAGAGGCCCTTGTTATTAAAAATATCCCCTAATGAGTGTATGCCTCTTTCTTCCCATATAGGGAATCTTATAGGTCGTTTTCCCATTAAGAGAGCATTGTTATTGAATATGGGAGTGTGATTATGCCATACTTGAGGGTTAGGAAATTTCCTTTGTGTTTCCCGCCATGTCCTGATTGCATGGGTTATTATTGGGCCAAATTCTCGCTCACAATGCTTGATTGAAAGTTTAGTGTATGCTATGTCTTTCAATCTCTGTGGGGCTACTATGTTTTCTTCTAATTTTCTCCAAGATACCAAAGCCTCGGGGTCAAACCATATCTTCTTCAATGGTCTTAATGTGAAGGCATTAAAATATTGTAAAAAATCTGGGACTGCCATGCCACCGTCTGCTTTATTTCTCTGTGCGGTGGATCTTTTTATGCGAGGTGGTTTGTTATTCCAAATAAATTTGTATGTGGAGGTTTGTAATCTTTTCCAGTAGCCCTCTGGAGGAGGTAACGGAAGCATTGAGCTGAAGAAATTGATTCTTGGTAATACATCCATCTTAACTATTGATACCCTTGCCTGTACTGAGTTTTTAAGTTTTGCCCACCTGTCCAGGTCGTCCTTGATTTTGTTCTGTATTTTTGTGTAATTGTGCTTCACCGTTTGTCTTATGGTGGGAAATATTTCCACACCCAAGCATCTGAAATGTTTGACCATGGGTATCGCACCTGGGAGGGTTGTCTCTTTTTTTGCACTGGTGTTAAGAGGAAGAAAAGCCGACTTAGGCCAATTTATTTTAAATCCCGATAAATCACCAAAGTTCTCTATCAACTTGAGTATAAGCGGCAATGTGTTGTTGGGGTTTTGCATGAACAATATTACGTCGTCCGCATATAAACTAATTTTATGATGTGTGCCCTTGATTACTATTGGTTCTATGTGTTGGGATTGTCTTATAAATTGTGCTAAAGGTTCTAATGATAGATCGAATAGTCCGGGACTAAGAGGGCAATGCGGCTAAAGTTCTACAGTGACCAGCATCACCAACGCTTCCTTCCAGCTAGAGTGCTTATCCAGGCTGGGCTGCTTTCATGGCGCTTTCACCCGAGGAGACCTAGACGAGAACCGTGTGGACATGTACACTGGATTAATCTACCCGACGACTACATAGCCCTTTGCGGCTGGATTATATTTGTTTTGGTCCTGTGATTTATGGAGCGGAGAATCGCCGACGCCTACACGTGTGGGATTTACCCTGTGAGGAGCCAAGTCGAGTCTGCGCCTCAGAGAGCCTGAGGCCGGCTAGCTTTCTTCACTGTGGAGCTACAGTCTACGGAGAACAGCTGTATTCGTCTGTGGATCAAGAGACTATTGCACCGTCTCCTGTACTTGGAGTCTCCTTAGTCATCGTTGACCAGACTCTCTACTACCGACAGATCCTCTACCCCTGCTGGCTTACAACCGGGGGGACCCTTCCAGTATCTCCCGCTATATATTACTAGTGTACCATAGATATAATTCCCTAAGATTCAGGTTGTATAATTACCTCCTGCGTAACCAGAGAATGGACATTCATTATTGATTTGCCTACGCACATTCCTTTGCCTTATAAGCGCATCCAAAGTATAATAGAGAAGTATATTATGTACCTTTTGCTGCAATAAATACTTAATTACCATTTGTGTGGAACCGATTCATTGTGGGAAGTGTTCATCATATTTATATATCATGTACTGTATGGCCAGTAATTAAAGTACATAAAGCGGTAGTGGTTTAATGATACCATACTTATCAATACAGTCAGGGAATTGTACCCCTCAGTTACAATCAAATTTATATGTAATGTTCTTACCTTGTATCTGATGTAATGCAAAAAGGTTAATCCAATTCCTGATCGCCATTCCAAATATTGGTTGCATTTTTGATCCAACGTTATAGTGCAAAACACATAATCCACGCTCCTCCCAGCCTCCCCAGTCAATGTGGTAACACGATACTGCTTGCCCGAGAAGGGAAACCCGGACCGGAGTTTTTTTTCTGATGCAAATTCCCAGCCAATCCAATCCAATGATGTGCAATACCATCCAGGAGACGATAGGCGGCGATATTTGCCCTTTTGCTAGCTCAGACCCATTCCCAACGATAACATCAGGTTGGATGGATGAAAATGAATGGATATCGCTAATAAAAGAAATAGCGATTAAAACCTGACTATACTCGTGATTGGCACGCAAGCAATGGCGAGTTAACCCGACTATGATCGTGATTGGCACGGAATGGGTTAAGACCACTCAGCCCTCACGTTTATCACTGGTGATAGTAATAGTACTCACCATGGTATCCTGTACAATAAGGTTGGGTGGTCCTCTCTGGCAGAGAGACATGATTTGCACTGGTATCTGTTTCTATATAAAGCCATTGTTGGAGATCTTCCATCTTACAGTATATCACTTTATGTTTTACATTATTGGACTGGACCTCTGGACCATATCGTAATCACTCCAATGATTGGCTTACACTTCAGACCCCCAGAGTTTGTACTGAACTTGGGAAATCTGCTTTTAGCCCCTGACTCGTGGAACGTCCTGCAATGTACCTTAAAACTCAATACATTTGTATCCTTTGATCAGTTTAAATCCTTAATGAGAACTACATCACTGCATAACTCATGAATGTTTAGACAAGCTTCATTTTTGGTTCTATATCGTACTAGCTGCCGCTCAGCGTCATCTGCACACATCTCACTCCAGTGACGTGCACTGAATAAAAACTTCACAATGTACCTTTACATACCAACATCCGTCTGACCACACCCACATCTGCTACCTACAGAAGCAGGGGTGGGGCCACACACTCATCTCCTTCTCAAATTTCACCCCAAGAGAGTGCCTGTATACCAATCACTTGAAATGGGAAAGAAAGTATTTAGCTGAAGAGAGGAAAACAGAAGAACAAGGAGATACGTTGACATTATATCTTTATTTTCTCTCTCACTATTTTCGAGAAAATACGGCGATATTGTCTTCGTCACTGGAGTGTCTGGAAGATGATGATCATTCTGACCTCCACCGGATTTTTCGTATTAGGGGCTCGCGCCGCTGATATACTCCCCACTTGCAGTCCTCCTTGCTGCGGCTGGATAGGTATTGAACCTCCGGTCATACAGCTGGACTGTGGGAGGCACCGGCTGTTGTGAGAAACTGGTTGCTTCCGAGCTGGGTGAGTAATGTTTTGCTTGCGAGCACTAGTTGTCTGCTAGTGCTATGGGGGCTAGCTGACAATTTGACGAAGGCCGGCCCCAGATTGGGGTCCTCTGCTCGGCTTCTTAAGCGGCGGACGGAGGATCTTGGTCTGACGCCCATGATGGTCAAACTAGTGGGCCGCGACCGAGACCTGGTTGAACCCGGGATTCTCTGGACAAGCGGATGCTTCTCTGTCCCGTGCAGGCCCCATCTTTCACATGAATGTGGAAGTACACCCTAAAGCACGAGGAAATGTGGGCATGGATCTTCTTTATCGGTAGTTCCATGCTCAAGTCGGCTGCATCCCGTATGGGAATTGAGCCGACTCTGCTGTGTGTCAGGTAAATCACCGTTGACAACTGTGTTTGACATTTCTTTTTTTCTTCTCTCTTAGGATGAGGGGGTTTCAGGCGGCGGCCTGTCTGAAGAGGTTTTCTCTTCCGAGCGCCTGTTACTAGGTCTCGACGAATTCTCGTTCATATCTGGGGGATGTTAACGGAATAGATCAAAACATAGGTAGAGGGGTCTCACGCCCTTGGGGTGGGCCACTGAGCGCGGTACAAATGGGACCGTCTGGGTGGCACCCTCTATAATGTTTAGATCGACACGCGTACCTACCCCCTCTCCTGGAGTGGGGATGTCGGCGTGATTAGGGCACGGGACTGAGTCTGGTCACGCTGGTCCAGGTCAGTTAACCCATTGTCCGCCGGGGACGCAGATCTTCTGTTCTGGTACCCTGAGGGACTTGTGCTTTTTTCAGGGGGAAAAATGCCAGGTCGGCCCGGGTGTCACAGGGTTGGGCGTCATGGAGACCCTGTTGGATTGGGTACATGTTGTACCCTGTGCTGTCATGAGGGGCTGGTTCTCCTTTTCCTTTCGCCCCTCTCTTACGCATGGCGAAGGGGGGGCTGTTGGGGTGGTCTTATGGACCTCCTCTGGCATCCCTGTGTGCTTCCCGGTCCGCCGGGCCCGGTCCGAAGTTGTGTTTCGTCGACCCGTAGGCCTGGGATAACCCCGTTTTGAAAACTGAAACACTTATGTATACCCGCAGGTGTGTTTTGGAGTTTTTTCTTGAGGGGTTATAGGAACAACCACCGCATGTGGTACCAAGAGGGTGGTTGATTCCCTGGTGTGTTGGAGCGGAGTCAACTCCCGGGTTACCCGGTTGAGTGTGCCCCTGCACGTTCATGACGTCTGCCAATCGTGTCAGCCTTCTCTGCCTCGGCCCCTCTGGGTCGGGGTTTTTTGGTGGAGGCTTTGTCATGGTGCGCAACAATGCCAGCATACGCCCCTTCCGCCGGGGTGCTGTTTTCAGTTGACCCCTTTGGCGCCTGTCTCGTCCGCAGTGCTCCAGGCTCGGGTCAAATGCCTGCTGCCTGGATTGAGGGATCGACCTCTTCTGGAGGTCGTCTCCCCGGTGCGCTGCCTGCTCCCGCTGTAGTGTAGCCTCTTGAGTGCTTCGAGTTACAGCCATGCTGACTGCCTGAGTATGCCAGGGTCAGTGTGCCAGGTGGCGTGCTAGTGGGGGGCCAACCGCTCTTGGATGGGCCCTGTCCGAATACGCTGGCGATGTGGGGGGCGGTGTCACTAGTGACTGCCTGGTGAGGTCTTGATGCTGTGGCGTCGTTGACCTCTCCGGGCCCCCTTTTTCCGGGGGATCCAGTCCCTTCAGTGGGTCTGGGTCTTCCTTCGCGCTCCGCTGCTACGGCCTTGCCACGGGGTTGAGTTTGCTCTTGACCCCGTGATTTTGGGGGCGGTAACGAGGTTTGTTCCTTCCGTTCGTTCCCTGGTGGCATGCGAGTTGTGCGTGTGCGTAGTCGTGGGGTCAAGCCACGGTCTGCTCACCCTGTGCGTTGAGTTGCTCGAGTTCCTCTTCGCACGGTCGGATCCGTCTCCCTCCCGTCCTCCAATAGGGAGGGTATCCTCCATTAGGGAGGGTCGGGGGGCTCGGTCCTCCCCGGTCTGATGGTTGTGGGGGGCCTCAGCGGGGTACATTTGTCGAGCTTCAAGCTCCCGCTCAGCTTCTGTTGTGCAGATGACGCTGAGCGGCAGCTAGTACAATATAGAACGATAGGTTATGAATATAACCGTAGTTCTATGAGTACTAGTGACGCTCAGCGTCTAGACGCCACTGCGGCCCTTGATCTTTCCTTGTGGTGAAATGTTTTGGGAAGGAGATGAGTGTGTGGCCCCACTCCTGCTTATGTAGGTAGCGGATGGGGGTGTGGTCAGACGGATGTTGGTATGTAAAGGTACATTGTGAAGTTTTTATTCAGTGCACGTCACTGGAGTGAGATGTGTGCAGATGACGCTGAGCGTCACTAGTACTCATAGAACTACGGTTATATTCATAACCTATCGTTATTAGTGATATTCTGTATACACCCAATTCAACGTTATAGCCCCATTTTAAAATGACTATTTCTATAACATCTCAGTTTGTGAGGTATCCATTTGGAATGGCCTTGATGTTTTAACGTGAGGTTTTGCTCTCATCTGGGAGCAACAGCCCTGGCGTTGCCCAATGGTAATTACTTGTCTATCTGCCCTGATTGCTCTAATTGGTACCTGGTGTGTATAGGTAAGTTTCAAGTTTCAAGTTTCAAGTTTCTTTAATAGTTGTCATACAGAAGTACAGAATACTTTTATACAAAATGCTTCTTACTGTTACGCTCCAGAGACTGTGCAAGACAAGATAAGTATGAAATAAAATAACATAGTATAGCATGTAAATTAGAAGTAAAAAAATGAGGTCACAGTGTTCAGTATAGACATATGTACAATGTTCGATGCAGAATAGACGTAACTGAGTTACCATATAATATACAATACTATGCAGTGTACTAATATACAATACTATATAGTGCAAGGCAGAAATGGGATGAGGTGCAATTTAGGTACAATTTACAGTAGGTGTACGAGTTGTAGTGCAAATCCTTTATCAATAAATATAAAGTGTGTTTGTGTGATCTAAAGTGTGGAGAGTGGGTGCTGCAGTGTGTTGTTTGTTTAAGTGAGTGTGTGCGTGTGGGTGTGTGTGCTGTGTGCATTTGATGGTTGTTGCATAGTGTTTATTGTTCGTTTAGCAGCCTGATGGCCTGGGGATAGAAGCTTCTTCGGAGTCTTTCTGTGCTCGCCTTAAGACTCCGGTATCGCTTGCCTGACCGCAGCAGTTCAAAGGGTTGGCTTTATATGTTCTTCATGGTTACTAGTCCGGTCGTCAGTCGAACACTGAACCTTACCGTGAGTACTATGATGCATTCTATCAAAACCTTATCGCTCCTTGCCACGGAGGATAACTTTGTTCACCTTGTATAGTAAATTGCCTTGTCGTGCCTTTTGATTATGGACTCTTACCGTGTGTGCTTATGTAGCACCGTCATCCGTCGTGTTTATTTCCTGATGCGTTTGAGACAACGTTTTCTCCCCTTTGCTTTCCTCATTAAAGGGGAACTATTTTACTATTTCTTTCACTATTTGGGCACTTTTACACAATTCCTGTGAGTTTATGGAACACCTCTGTATTTTTTTTATTTTTTTTTATTCATTGTTTTGTATTTCTAATCAAGTCCTCAAAAACAGCATTTTTCTACCTCAAGATCTTAAGCCGTTTTGAGCCTGGGCACCAACCACAATGGTAAACCACTGCCTCGCCTGAACATTATCATGCAGCGGTGTCTCTCTGACATCACAAATCAGCACATTTTCAGATGACTCAGTTCAGTGAGGGTGAATATTGTGAGAGGAGAATTGGAAGAATGCGCCAATATGAGAATTGGAGACATAGATCATATTAATATAAGTCCACATAGCTAGGAAACAATGCTAAACACTGAAAAAGGCCATTTATAAGATAGTTCCCCTTTAATATATATATAGTTCAGTTTATTGTTGTGCTTTGCGTGTTTTTAGAGACTTGTTTTCTCCCCTTTGTTTTACCTCTTTTTTGGAGAAAAGTACTCTCCCCTTTCATGTTCTACCAAAATAAAACAGTAACTGTGAGGTTTTGTCCTCTCCCCACCCACACGCTCTGTTCCTTTAAGCCAGGTACTTTGTTGATTAATTGCATTCCCCGCCACGCTCCGTTCCTTTAAGGTTTCTGTGAGGATTCTGTGATGATTGGTCCGTGGCCGAACGCACACTTCTAAGTCAAGTATCAATTACCATCACGCACCTGATGTGTGTTCTAATCAGCGCCCCAGAGGGCTTTATATACTCTTTTCCCCCTAATATCGAGGTTGGATCGTTTTGAATATTCCCTGCATCTGCCTTTCTTTCCCGTCGCTGTCTGTTGCTCCCCAGGACTCTCGTGAAGTATCCCTGTTGGAGAACCTGATTCCCCGTACGAAGCTACGCCTCGTTTATCTGCCCGCTTTACGCGTTGCGCTCTGGTGAGTTTTTGGAAACAGTCTTTTTTGGATCAATCGTTTTTGTGTGTTTGTGAAACACCGAAGAGATCCCGTTTTTGTTATACTGTTCTCACCTATTTTTTGTTGTTGGATTTACACGTTGGATTACCGTATTGTTTTTTCTCTGGACACTGCTAACTGTGTGTATCACACCGAAGATCAAGTCACTTGGATTTATTGCTTGGATCAGTCACCTCTCCGTTTCTATTGTGCGCTGAGCTAACTGGGATTTCTCTCTCTCTCTCCGCTTCCGCCTGGAGTGTATGCTGGGGGGATCTGCAGAGCGGCTCCGACGTCACAGGCAAATTCTTCACCATCACCGTCTGGGAGAATCTGCAGAGCCGCAAACATTCTTCACATGCCAGATTCCCCGTTTGTTCTGTTTTCCACCTAATTCAATCTTGTGACTCTGAGAATAAACACGCCCTTGTTTTTGGCTAACTCCGAAACAACTCTCTCTGTGCCGTTGCGCTTGGGGTCGGTTACAAACCCTAACAGTAACCTTTGTTTGAGAATCAACACCTGTCTCTCATCTATCCGTTCTGCACTGCACCTGGGTCCAACACACCTACCCAACTCGTAACAGATCTAGCAATAAAAACAAGTAATACTATTGAAATGTTTAAATGCACATATAAACAGGAATTCTTGGACAAGTATAAGTTAGAGGAGCTTGAAAATAACGTGAATTAGTATTTTTGTAATTATTTATTTATCATTTGCTGTAGTGGATTTTTTTTATATTGATACATAACTTATTACATATTAATAGTATTATTGTAAGGAAGGGGCAGGACCAGATAAGCTTAGCTTCTTTCTGTCCCTTTTCGAACAAAACAAAAATAAATAAAGATCAAATCAAATCAAAATAACTAATTTGTTTGCAGGTGTCCCCATTTGGTAAACATTTTGCACTCTTGGGAAGAGGTGTGATGTAGGAGTGTGGTTGAACTGGTGCTCCACCATGGCCCTCCAGTGATGCCATCACCTCAGCAGGATGATGAATGTAGTTAAAGGGGAATACCACACATTTTAAGAATGTTCTTCCTGTACCCCAGGACAGTTCAATCAGTATTCACAAAGAGAACCTTCTAATCTGTGACGTAATCGTGATGTAATTGTGATGTAAAAATTGGGGCAGCTTCATAGACAATGAATGGGGCTCAGACTTTGTGAAGCCATAAAATGTGTGTGTGTGAGCTCTTACACCCAATTTAGGTTTTAATTCTGATTCAGACCTTCTAGCAATGCTAGAATATAAACACCTCATTTAGCTGTCGGAGCTCACACACACATTTTATAGCCTCATAAAGTCAGAGCTACATTCGTTGTCTATGGAGCAGCCCCAGATTTCACATCCCAGATTGGAGAGCTCCCGCTCTAATTTCTAGATTTCAGTGGTGGAAAGTAACTAAATATTAAATAAGTACTGTACTTGAGTACAATTTCGAGCTACTCGTACTTTACGTGAGTATTTTCATTTTAGGGAACTTTATACTTTTATTAAATATTGTACTTTTTACTCCACTACATTTATCTGAACCCATCAGTTACTTTCTATTGCATAGAAAACATGGCAAAAATGTATGATGAATATTATACTTTCACATTTGAAGCCTGTCAACTTCAAGAAGACCTAATCAGAGCAGCACGACTGGACCACATACCACTTTAACATAACCTATAGAGGTCAATGGTTCGCTCCCAAGCACTGGAATACACAAACGTCATATAAAATGCATAGTTTTACTTTAGATACTTAAGTACATTCAATAGCAAATACTTCTCTACTTTTACTTAATTAAGTAGAATGAACTGACTTTTAACTTCTTCCACCACTGCTAGATTTAGGAGAGTGTTGACTGAACTGTCCTGGGGCACGGGGAGAACATTATTCTTTATTCTTATTCTTAAAAAAACTGGTGAAATCCGCAGCTGGGTGGCACAGCAGACTAAGCGCTCGTCACCAATGCGAAAGACACTGGTATCGAATCCAGCTGTCAGCGTTGCCTCCGGCTTGGGCCGGCCGTCATACTGGCTCAATTGGCAGAGTCAGTGGGAGGGAAGCCGGTGGGTGGTAATCTGGTCGTTGTAAACAGCGACTCCTACAGGTCGGTCAGGGCGCCTGCACAGCGAGGAAGGGAGATGGTGAGGGTGTGAGCCTCCCACACGTTACACCTCACCAATGAGAGTCCGCGCTGGCAGGTGTAAAGAAGTGGCTGGCTGACTCTGCATGTATCGGAGGGGACATGTGATAGTATCTATCAACCCTCCCTAGACCGACCAGTGGGGGGCACATGCGAGCAACGACCAGGAAGGGGAGGGGGAATTGGCATTACGACTAAATTGGGATGGGAGAAAAACACAGAAAACAGGAGGAGAAAAAGTGGATACAATTTTTTTTCAAAACTGGTGAAATCCTTTAAGATGAATACAAACAAATCTTTAACTGAGAGTGTAGCACGAGGAATCCCTCTTGTCATTTGAGTCTGGGTGATGAACTACTATTCAAGAGAGAGATAAAAAGCGCGAACCCACGTCGGTCCCTCCTGACCAAGCCACATGTTGAGCTATTGGACTCCCTGCATGATTACTAAGCACTTGACCAGAAAATTGTCACGTTGCAATGGCAGCCAGATGCCCTGATGTTTAGATGCTGCTGTAACAGACCTAAATGATTTCTTTGGTGTGCTGCCCTCGAGGGAAATGTGGAACTTTATCCTTGCACTGTATCTCAATGGAGGTTGAAGCTGTAGGTCCTACCGACCTACTTGATATTGTGGTAAAGGTCTTGTGGTAGAGGCCGTGGTTTGCTATCTTTTTGAGCAGGAAGGTCATGACTGACAAGTTATTAGGGGGGAATTCAGAGATATACATAAACGAGAGGTAGTAGCTCGGATGAGAACTGTCGGCTGTGTTTGAAACGAGTTTTTCCCGTCGCACACCAACTACGATCTCTATCGCAGCTGTGATAGCAGTTGGATGAGTCTCACTTTTAATTTTACTTAATCGCATGATTGCAGTAAATGTGTCTTTTCTTATACCGTGGGTTCGTTTTCAAAGTGTGTTTTTCAGCTTGGAGAATCACATAGCCAGCTGGGCCACATGGAGCTAAATTCTAATTACATGGGCTCATTGCGTAGCGTCTCTGGTCCATCCAGCCATAGTCATAAACCTTGGTAGGAGCATGGTGTCCTAAGATGTGGCTGTCAGTCGAAGGACCATCTCTTGGTCTGACTACAATTACGGCGCAGAGGCGTAAGTCAGGAAATTCTCTATTAGCTTTTGAAAGCCCCTACTATGGTGACCAGAGATTCTCACCATAATCTAAACCACCTTTGCGATTTTGTCAACGCAATTAGACAAGCCACAACTTGAGGTCCACCATCTTGATTTTGGTGGCGCTAAGTCATCTTCTCTCGAAGCCACAGTTGCTACACAACAGCAAACAAACGCTGGCATTATTAAAAGCGGTGTGCCCTGCAATTTTACATATCAATCAATATCCTGCTGTGATATTACAGGATCCAAAAATGGAAAGCCTGTCCTTGTAAATCTTTACGTTCTTCTTGAAAGCAAATTACACTTACTGGCCAAACCTCATTTTCAGAGGTCTAATAAATGATACACAGATGCTCAAACCTTTAGCCAGCTGTTAACTTGCTGCAGAAAAAGCCACCAGCCAAAATCAACCTAATAGCAACCAGCACCATTTTGCCTCAGAGATGAAAGCATTACACCGAAGGTCATGAGCTCATGGTATAGATCAGTGGTTCTCAACCTGTGGTACGCGTACCACTAGTGGTACTTGGGCCCCCTGCTGGTGGTACTAGGAGGGGTCCCTGCACAATGTTTTTCAAAAATGAAATAAAATCAATTGTAAAACATATGTTGTACAGTAATACTATCAAAATACTACAACAAATGAAAATAAGCTTGAGATCATTGAAATTGGGGTTTAAAATAAGTTCAAATTTTTTTTATTTAGAAACTAAATAAATGTTTGTTTCTGACGGACACTTCACCTGTGGCGCGCCACGCGCGTGCATGATTAGCTAACGTTACAATCAAGCTAGTGATGATGAGAGAGGAATGTTGTGAAAGTGGCTCAAAACGGGAGACATTCGAAAGAGGGGTGTGGAGGAGAATATTTCCAGCAGCAATGAAGTTCAACAAGTGAACGAAGAGGAGGACAGTGGACCGAGCACAAGCACAGGCTCCGCCAGAAGTTGAAGAGCAGCATGCAGAGCCACAACGCCTTCCAGCGCTGAATGTGCTGCTAGTGGCTCCGTCAACAGCACAAGTGGGGAATCCACAAACAAACGGCACAAAACAGTACGCAAATACAACTCCAGTTACATTACATTTTGGTTCAGCTGCGGTGGGACGGAGGAAGAGCCCAGGCCACAGTGCATGATTTGTGGTGAAGTGCTTATATGCATGCATGAAACCATCGCACCTCCAACGTTACCTTACAACAAAACACCAAACACCAAAGACCCAAAGACTTCTTCACAAGAAGCCGGGATGCACTGAATAAGCGCAAGTCCACGATTCTATCCTGCTGTACACCCACAGCCAACGCACAGGAAGCCTCGTATCGTGCCAGCCTCCGACAGCCGGTAAACCACACACTGTTGGTGAACAATTGTGTCTACCATTAGCCAAAGAGATGACACAAATCATGTGTGGCGAGAAGGCTGCCAAACTGTTAAACTCGGTGCCGCTTTAAAACGACACGGTGTCCCGGAGAATAGGAGCCATGGCATATGATGTTAAACGTGTGTGTGCGCGTGTGTGTGTGTGTCTCACTTACTGTGTGTGTGTGAGAGAGAGAGAGAGAGAGAGAGAGAGAGGAGAGAGTGTGTGTGTTTGGATGAAATACTGTACAGTTAAATAATGTTATTAGGAATAAATTTGCCTCCTGCGTGAACTGTGCATAGCTGAATAGACTGACCTGCGACTGACCTGTGACTGAACTCCACTCCGTGTCAGTGAGTCCTGGGACTGAACTCCACCCCGTGTCAGTGAGTCCTGCGACTGAACTCCACCCCGTGTCAGTGAGTCCTGCGACTGAACTCCACCCCGTGTCAGTGGTCCTGGGACTGAACTCCACCCCGTGTCAGTGGTCCTGGGACTGAACTCCACCCCGTGTCAGTGAGTCCTGCGACTGAACTCCACCCCGTGTCAGTGAGTCCTGCGACTGAACTCCACCCCGTGTCAGTGAGTCCTGCGACTGAACTCCACCCCGTGTCAGTGAGTCCTGCGACTGAACTCCACCCCGTGTCAGTGAGTCCTGCGACTGAACTCCACCCCGTGTCAGTGAGTCCTGCGACTGAACTCCACCCCGTGTCAGTGAGTCCTGGGACTGAACTCCACCCCATGTCAGTGAGTCCTGGGACTGAACTACACCCCGTGTCAGTGAGTCCTGGGACTGAACTCCACCCTGTGTCAGTGGTCCTGGGACTGAACTCCACCCTGTGTCAGTGGTCCTAGGACTGAACTCCACCCTGTGTCAGTGGTCCTGGGACTGAACTCCACCCCGTGTCAGTGGTCCTGGGACTGAACTCCACCCCGTGTCAGTGAGTCCTGGGACTGAACTCTACCCCGTGTCAGTGAGTCCTGGGACTGAACTCCACCCTGTGTCAGTGAGTCCTGCGACTGAACTCCACCCTGTGTCAGTGAGTCCTGGGACTGAACTCCACCCCGTGTCAGTGAGTCCTGCGACTGAACTCCACCCTGTGTCAGTGAGTCCTGGGACTGAACTCCACTCCGTGTCAGTGAGTCCTGGGACTGAACTCCACCCCGTGTCAGTGAGTCCTGCGACTGAACTCCACCCCGTGTCAGTGAGTCCTGCGACTGAACTCCACCCCGTGTCAGTGAGTCCTGGGACTGAACTCCACCCCGTGTCAGTGAGTCCTGCGACTGAACTCCACCCCGTGTCAGTGAGTCCTGCGACTGAACTCCACCCCGTGTCAGTGAGTCCTGCGACTGAACTCCACCCTGTGTCAGTGAGTCCTGCGACTGAACTCCACCCCGTGTCAGTGGTCCTGCGACTGAACTCCACCCTGTGTCAGTGAGTCCTGCGATATAATAATAATAATTATAGACCAATAATAATTATAGACCAATTTCAATTATTAATAGTATAGCAAAAGTATTTGAAAAACTAATTTTTAATCAATTATCCCATTATGTTAATGAATCTCATATTTTATCTCCATGCCAATCTGGTTTCAGGCCAAACTACTCCACAACTACAGCCCTTCTGAAGTTGACCAATGATGTTCACTCAGCAATGGACAATAACATGGTTACTGGTGCAATATTTATAGATCTCACAAAGGCTTTTGATTTGGTTGATCATTATCTTCTTCTTGACAAACTGTGTGCTATTGGTGTCTCTAATAATTCTTTACTTTGGTTCAATTCCTATCTCCACCAGAGACGTCAGTGTGTATCATATCAGGGTAAACAGTCTGATTTTTTGATTATGGATAAAGGTGTTCCTCAAGGTTCATCTTTAGGACCATTATTATTTTCTATATTTGTTAATGATCTCACCCTGATACCATCAGACTGTCTTACTCAATTGTATGCTGACGATACAGTGTTTTATTCCTCTAAGTCTGATATTCAACAAATTCAGTACTCTTTACAGACTCATTTTGATGCTGTCCAGAAATGGTTATCTATTAACAAACTTTTATTAAATAAGAAGAAGTCCTATAGTATGTTGTTTGGTACTAGATCAAATCTGGTGCAAATATCAAATCAGTTGTCGATTAAGTTTTTAGATGATGCTCCTCTTGAAAATGTCGATGAATATAAGTATCTGGGTCTTTGGCTTGATTCTCAACTCACCTTCAAGTCACACATTGATGCTGTGATGAAGAAAACAAATTGTAGCCTGAGAATATTGTATCGTTCTATTAACTGTTTTTCTCTTCAGGTTAGGAAAAGAATCATTATACAGCTGGTACTTCCAATAATGGATTACGCAGACATAGTTTATCAAAACACCACACTAACAAATCTCCGTCCTTTAAAGGATAACTCCACTTTTTTTTTAAATTAGCTTATTTAACATCTTCCCTGGAGTTAGACAAGAAGATGCATACCTTTTTTTGTCTCTGTGCGTGCATTTTAGCTTTGGGAATAGACACTCCGTTAGCATAGCTTAGCTTCATCACTGGAAGTGGGGGAGGACAGTAGCCTTACAGTGCCTTACAGTGTATTGCAAGGTCTGACATTGACCAAACTTGATATGCATGACCTTGGTGGGCTCTAGGTCAACTCCTGAAAAGGGGGTCAATGTCAGACTTTGCAATCAAAAGTTAGGGGGCTAATAACCCTTGCCATAATTTCAGTGCGCCCCTAACTTTTGATTGCAAGGTCTGACATTGACCCCCTTTTCAGGAGTTGACCTAGAGCCCACCAAGGTCATGCATATCAAGTTTGGTCAATGTCAGACCTTGCAATACACTGTAAGGCACTGTAAGGCTACTGTCCTCCCCCACTTCCAGTGATGAAGCTAAGCTATGCTAACGGAGCGTCTATTCCCAAAGCTAAAATGCACGCACAGAGACAAAAAAGGTATGCATCTTCTTGTCTAACTCCAGGGAAGATGTTAAATAAGCTAATTAAAAAAAAAAGTGGAGTTATCCTTTAAATGTTACTTATAATAGTGTTTGCAGATTTATATTGAGGTGTCCTTATAGAACCCATCACTGTCTTATGTTTGAGTTGTTAAACTGGCTTTCTCCCCAATTCAGAAGACATTTTCATTGGTTGCTTTTTGTTTACAAATGTATTTACTTTAATTATCCCCCCTATATAAAACAGTTCTTAACACCATATAGTTCAACTTATAATTTAAGACACACGGATCTTCCTTTCTTTTGTATACCTCGAACCATCAAAGCTATCGGTCGACTTGCCTTTAAATATAAAGCACCAGCTGATTGGAACAAACTGCCTAGTTCACTCAGATCTCTTACTTCTTACCGGTTATTCAAGATATCTTTGTTCACTCATCTACAGACTACTTGCACCTGTTATCGATTTACTGTGTTAGGGCTTACATGTCGTTTTCAGATCAAATTATAATTTTGTATGTGTTTTATAAGGGAACATATATATATTGGTGATCCTCTTGGGAGGAGTCCGTGTGGATTGTGGGGGTGAGCTTGGGAGAGCGTCTGTCAGTGTATAAGTGCATTTGTTGTCCTGTTTTTTGTTTTGTTATGTATTGTATTGTATGTTTTGTATCCTATGTTAAGGACCCCCTCGAAAACGAGATAGCATATCTCAAGGGGTTTATCCTTCAAATAAATTTCAAACTCCACCCCGTGTCAGTGAGTCCTGGGACTGAACTCCACTCCGTGTCAGTGAGTCCTGGGACTGAACTCCACCCCGTGTCAGTGAACTCCACCCCGTGTCAGTGAGTCCTGGGACTGAACTCCACTCCGTGTCAGTGAGTCCTGGGACTGAACTCCACCCCGTGTCAGTGAGTCCTGGGACTGAACTCCACTCCGTGTCAGTGAGTCCTGCGACTGAACTCCACCCCGTGTCAGTGAGTCCTGGGACTGAAATCCACCCCGTGTCAGTGAGTCCTGGGACTGAACTCCACCCTGTGTCAGTGAGTCCTAGGACTGAACTCCACCCTGTGTCAGTGAGTCCTGGGACTGAACTCCACCCTGTGTCAGTGGTCCTAGGACTGAACTCCACCCTGTGTCAGTGAGTCCTGGGACTGAACTCCACCCTGTGTCAGTGGTCCTAGGACTGAACTCCACCCTGTGTCAGTGAGTCCTGGGACTGAACTCCACCCTGTGTCAGTGAGTCCTGGGACTGAACTCCACCCTGTGTCAGTGAGTCCTGGGACTGAACTCCACCCTGTGTCAGTGGTCCTAGGACTGAACTCCACCCTGTGTCAGTGAGTCCTGGGACTGAACTCCACCCCGTGTCAGTGGTCCTGGGACTGAACTCCACCCCGTGTCAGTGAGTCCTGGGACTGAACTCCACCCCGTGTCAGTGAGTCCTGGGACTGAACTCCACCCCGTGTCAGTGAGTCCTGGGACTGAACTCCACCCTGTGTCAGTTGGTCCTGGACTTTCTGACAGGAAGACCACCGTTGGTGAGGATGGGCAACTCTCTTCAACCATCACTCTCTACATGGCATAACTTGCAGCAAAGGGAATGGCTCCCGCCTACCTCCGGTCAATGGTCTCTAACTACAACAAGACCGCTACACTCTGCATCTTCTGGCCGCCTCAGACCCACTCCTCTCCGAGCTCTGGGGGGGTCATCTAAGTGAAGCCACCTATTCTCGGTCCTTGCTCCACAATGATGGAACAAACTTCCCACCACAGTTAGGACAGCCGAAACCCGCCAAATTTTTCGCCGTTGACTAAAAACACTTCTTCTACTCAATATCTGAAATAATATTTTTTATACAAAGACTAACCATTGTGCCATATTTTATATTCTACCTTGCCTATATTATTACCTACTACTATGCTAATATGCACTCAAGTCTATAGCACTCGACACTGTTTGACGAACATTAGCTGCAGAGTTGTACCCTTCCTGCTGACTTGTTGTACAGAAGTAAGTCGCTTTTTTTTTTATAAAAGTGTCAGCTAAATAACTAAATGCAAATGTAAACACGGGAGTACTCACTGAGGCCCCTCCTGTACTACACGCAACTATGAGGCCCAGCACAGCTCCAACACCGTTGTTGAGTTTGTGGATGGCTGTCCTGGGCCTGATCTCAGCCGAGGCTATGGCCATGGCCATGGCGGTGGTGCCAGGAAAACAACTTGCCCTTGAACGTCGGCGATACAAAGGAGCTGATATTGGACTTTCAGAGAAAAATGGGAATGAAACTACAACCCCTTCAAGGTCAGCAAGGCTCTAGTGGAGTTGGTGAGAAACTTCAGGTATTTGGCACACAGAGGATGTCTGAGGAAGTTCAGGATGGTCCCCAAGATACTAATGAACTTTTACACATACACCATAGAGAGCATCCTTTTTTAGTAATTCCACCGCATGGTATGGGAATAGCACCAAACAGGACCGCGAGGCTCTGCAGAGAGTGGAAACGGTTGGACGAGCATACCACCGGAGGAGAACTCCCCACCCTGCAGGACATCTACAACAAGCATCGCAGGACTAAGGCCAAGTGAAACATGAAGAGCCACGTGAACACGGGACTCTTCTCTCTGCTGAAGTCAGGCAAACGCTACCACAGCCTGTGAGGCCCTCGGTTGCAAAATTACAACATCACTTTTAGCTTTTAGCTATATAAAAAAAGGCTGTAAATGTTTATTTTGTATTTTCTGAGCACATTTACATAGTCAATGGGTCCTATTGTTCAGCCTCACAATGCTATTGGACAGTAAATGTGTTTATTAAACAGTTTATATGTCCCACATTCTGGCCTCTGAAGTTGCTAATGTCCATTTAATTTTGGTCTCACAGGGTTAAAGAGGGTACTAGGCCCCATTCTCAGGATTCTTACATGTTATTCCTCTGGTCTAAGACTGTACACATTTGCAAATGAGCTAATGCTAATACTTGATGGCATCACAACTTGAAGTCTGAAGCCGCTCCATAGACAATGAATTGGGAAAGATTGTATAGGCTCTGTTTCAGAACTGAGATCACTACTATAGAATAAAGCTCATTTGGATATAACAAATAAAACAAATGTTTGAACGTCTCCCATTCATTGTCAATGGAGCAGCTCCAGACTTTATATACCTGATGACATCACAAGTTTGATTCTTACTTCTCTGGTTTCTGACTTTGGGAGAGAGTAGCTCATGTTCACAAATATTGATTGAACTGTCTTAGGCACATGGAAAAAAACATTTTTAATTTGAGTGGTGTTCCCCTTTAAGGCCAGAGGCTCAAGAGGAGCCACTACTCACTCTGTCTAGTAACTGTACAATACTGACTGAATCATATATTCCTTTGTACAATCACCTTACAGTTTTTTGGCAAATCATTGTAAATCACTTATTGAGTTTATTGACCCTTTTGAATCTGCTATTGAAGCTTTTATTTTGGGATTTGCCTTTCTTTTATCTCTGTATTGTTTATATGACACTTGCCATACTTGTATGATTTGTTTGTGACAAATAAATACTTTGACTTTGAGCAAGCTGTTTGTACTGTACAGTAGGCACTCATTCATTCATGTTCACCTTGTCTCTCTTACATACACACACACACACTCACTCACTCACTCACTCACTCACTCCCTCACTCTCTCACACACACTTTTCTTTTCTCACTAATCTGTGACAGGGAGGGCTCTCTCTCTCCATCGCTCTCTTCTTTTCTCCCTAATTGGTGAGGAGGGCATTCTCTCTCTCTCTCTCTCTTTCTCTCTCTCTCTATCTCTCTCTCTCTCTCTCTCTCTCTCTCTCTCTCTCTCTCTCTCTCTCTCTCTCTCTCTCTCTCTCATTTTTGCTCTAATCGATGACAGGGATGACTCTCTCTCCCTTTCTTCTTTTCTCTCTAATCTGTGACAGGGAGGACTCTCTCTCTCTCTTCTTGTCTCTAATCGATGACAGGGAGGACTCTCTCTCTCTCCTTTTCACTCTAATCGGTGATAAGGAGGGCTCTCTCTCTCCTTGTCTCTCTCTCTCTTTCTTCTTTTCACTCTAATCGGTGATAAGGAGGGCTCTCTCTCTCCTTCTTCTTTTCACTCTAATTGGTGATAAGGGGGGCTCTCTCTCTCTTCTCTCTAATCGGTGACAGGGTAGGCTCTCTCGCTGTCTGTCTCCTTGTCCCTAATTTGCTAGTTTGCTTTATACAACGGCATGCAAATTTCTCGATTCTGATTGGCTGAAACAGTCATTTTACACGTCTTTATTGGCAACAATTCCACGCTGCTGGCCCAGGACCCGCCCACAACCGAACCACATCACATCACTCCGCCGGATCACAAGAAGGTGGACAATAATCTTTACAAATGGATATGTTGATAGCGACTAAACGACTAAATATCAAGCGATTCTGTCACAGCGAATGTCTTAGTCGTTTAAACAATGTTGGATGATGTAATTGATGGGTCTTGAATCATTCTGTAACAAAAGAAAAATCGCGGATTGATTAATTTTCAATTTTTTTTTCAATTTTTTTTTCCTTTCGACTGTCAGTGCTCGCTCTAGTCTCCACCCACCGCCACCCCCCCCCCCCCCCCCCCCCCCCCCCACACACACACACACGCACACACACACGCACACACACGCACACACACACACACACACACACTCTGCCTGCAACGCGGGGGATAGTCAGAGAGCTGGGTGCTGCGCTGTTCTAAGTGAGCATGGCCTATTGAGTTGATTGATTGATTGATTGCTAATTTTATTACTGTACGCTTGGTTTCCAACTGGTTAAGTTTAGGCCCTCTACAGTAGGCTTAAAAAAATAAATAAAAGAATAGGGCGAAGAAAACGTTTTTTTCCTATAGGGCAAAGAAAACTTTTTAATTTGTTTTACCTACTTTATATAGAAGCATCTAAGAATGAAGTTCTATGGAAAGTAGGTCTGCATTCCCTTAACAATTGTGTGTATTGAGCCGTACTGTATTGTACCCATTCTGCATCTGGTAATAAAATTTTCAATCAATCATTCCAATAATACACAGTTGGATGTGTTAGTTGGTTGGATGCACTTCAAGCTGCTTCCACATGAGGCAACTTCTCTCAATCATTCCAATAATACACAGTTGGATGTGTTAGTTTGGTTGGATGCACTTCAAGCTGCTTCCACATGGAGGCAACTTGTCTTTTTTGTAGTTGTGGGAACTACTTTTTCTGGCGGATGGTTTTTTCAATAAATCTTCGATTAATGTGTGTTTATTGTATAGAAATAAGGTTGGATGAATCTGGCAGTTGTATAAAAGCTTTACACCACTTGCAGTCGTGATTTGTGAACAATAAACCATGCCTAGGGGGGTCTAACGACCACCCCTAGGCATGGTTTATTGTTCACAAACCACTCCTGTGCGTGATGTAATGCTTAAGTAAATATCTAGTTTGCTGTAAATATCTTTGGTAAAGGTTAATCTAGTGTTAAATCTATCTATAAAGGAAGGAATCTGTTTGAGTGTATCTGTCCTTCGTATATCTCGAGAACCGTTCATCCGATTGGCTTCACCCTTGGCGGGTGTATTGCTGAGAACCCAGGGAAGGGGGGTTTGGTGACGAATTTGGTGCCATTTGGTCAGATGGTGTGCTATTATAAGAGCGAACTTTACGTTTCGGCCTTTAACCTTTGAACCATTCATCCAATCGGCTTCACACTCGGCAGGCGTATCGCTGAGAACACAGGGGAGGGGGGTCCTCGTGTTGAATTCTGTGCCATTTGGCCAGATCTTGAGATGCATTTATCCGACCGGCTTCATGCTCGGCGGGTGTATTGCTGAGGACCCAGGGGAGTGCTGTGTCGAGTGTGCCGTCGATTGGACGGGCGGGTCTCTGCAACGCTGCAAGCAGCACTTCCCGGGGGCCAAGCAATTGGCCCGTTCCAAATGTGCATGCACTCCAAACGGCCACGCCCTAAACAGGCACTGCACTAGTTATTATAAAACTTTCATATGTGTAGACTAGTAGGATTTTCTTTACCTTGAGATTTCAAATGTGACATCTACCACCTTCTTCAGAAGCATCACTGGTGTTGTTGTGATGTGTGCTGCTATCAGTCAGACTGGTCATATGGTTGTCGTATCGGAACAAGCAGAACAATGACATCCATTATCACCTGACACCTGGAGTGCTGTTCTAAAAAAATAAATGACAAAATACGTCATTATCTTGCCTCTTGAACAACACCAGTGATGCTTCTGATGAAAGTGGTAGATTTCACACATTGAAACGTCAAAGTAAAGAAAATCATACTAGTCTACACATATGAGCGTTGTATAGTAGCTTAAATATCTCTAGCCAGGGAAGACTGGCTTGGCTGAGTGGTATAGATCTGCTGCGTGTGGATGAGACAGATGTGGTATATAATGCTACCATTTGGACACAACTTGATGAAATTTCTATGGCTGATGAACGGGCCAGTTTTAGCCTGCTATATTAAGGTGGGCCAGTATAAATAACAGGTGGGCAACTGTGTGCCGAAATTCTGTTGGGGTGAGTTTCACCTAGGTTGACTGCTCATAAAACATAACGTTATCCCCAAACGAGGATACGTGACAATATATTCAAAATACATGGGTTACGTATGTATGTATGTAAACAACATCGGCTTTTAGTTCTATAAAGGAAGGAATCTCTGTCTGTGTGCTTGCATGCAAGTCTGTCCTTCTGACTCAGGGGAAGGGGGTTTGGTGTCAAGTTTGGTGCCATTTGGCCAGATGGTGGCGCTATAACAACGAACTTTACGCTTTGGCCTGTAACATTTGAACTGTTGAGCCAATTGTCTTTGCGTTGTGCAGGTGTATTTCTGAGGACCCAGGGGAGTCCGGTGTCAAATTTGGTGCCATTTAACAAGATGGTGGCGCTATAACAACAAACTTTACGTTTACGTTTGGCGTGTGTATTGCTGATGACCCACGGGAGTGCATTGTCGAGTGTGAAGTTGATTGGATGAGTGGTTACTGAGAACGCTGCAAGCAGCCATACTGCAGGTCTCCACAACGCTGCAAGTAGCTATACAGCGGGTCTCCACAACGCTGCAAGCAGCCATACTGCAGGTCTCCACAACGCTGCAAGCAGCTATACAGCGGGTCTCCACAACGCTGCAAGCAGCCATACTGCAGGTCTCCACAACGCTGCAAGCAGCCATACTGCAGGTCTCCACAACGCTGCAAGCAGCCATACAGCGGGTTTCCACAATGCTGCAAGCAGCCATACAGCGGGTCTCCACAACGCTGCAAGCAGCCATACAGCGGGTCTCCACAACGCTGCAAGCAGCCATACAGCGGGTCTCCACAACACTGCAAGCAGCCATACAGCGGGTCTCCACAACGCTGCAAGCAGCCATACAGCGGGTCTCCACAACACTGCAAGCAGCCATACAGCGGGTCTCCACAACGCTGCAA
Source organism: Notolepis coatsorum (assembly GCF_963971535.1). Lineage (NCBI taxonomy): Eukaryota > Metazoa > Chordata > Actinopteri > Aulopiformes > Paralepididae > Notolepis > Notolepis coatsorum. Next base: position 110,722,209 of record NC_140173.1, on the reverse strand, counting down.
GCAGCCATACAGCGGGTCTCCACAACACTGCAAGCAGCCATACAGCGGGTCTCCACAGCGCTGCAAGCAGCCATACAGCGGGTCTCCACAACGCTGCAAGCAGCCATACAGCGGGTCTCCACAACGCTGCAAGCAGCCATACTGCAGGTCTCCACAACACTGCAAGCAGCCATACAGCAGGTCTCCATGCACTGCACTAGTTACTATAAAACGTTCTTATGTGTAGACTAGTAGGATTTTCTTTACCTTGACATTTCGTTTGTGAAATCTACCACCTTCTTCAGAAGCATCACTGGTGTTGTTGTGATGTGTGCTATCAGTCAGACTGGTCATATGGTTGTCTTACTGGAACAGGCAGAACAATGACATCCATTATCACCTGACACCTGGAGTGCTGTTCTAAAAGAAACTCAGGTGACAAAATACATCATTATCTTGCCTCTGACACCAGTGATGCTTCTGAAGAAAGTGGTAGATTTCACACATTGAAATGTCAAGATAAAGAAAATCATACTAGTCTACAGCGTTGTATAGTAGCTTAAATATCTCTAGCCAGGGAAGACTGGCTTGGCTGGGTGGTGTGGATGAGACAGATGTGATATTATATAATGCTACCATTTGGACACAACTTGATGACATTTCTATGGCTGATGAACGGGCCAGTTTTAGCCTGCTATATTAGAGTGGGCTGGTATAAATTCACCTACTGTATGAACATCAGACAAACTTAGTCTTTCCAGCAACTACAGCACACAGCAAGCAAAGAGCCTTTAGCGTCCATCATCCTGGCAAGCCAACACATCTTTCAGTGTTTTTCTTTCTGGCTTGCAAGGGCAAAGACGGAGCCATATAAAAATAAACAACAACGCATAAGGGAATGCCCATACCTGTGCTGTGGGGATGTATAGGCCTGGGGGAACATAGGGCTGTGGGAACATAGGGATGACCCCATCACCTAGCCAGCTAACGTTAGCTTATCTCTAACCTGTGGTATTTTTATTTTTTTTTTGATCAAATTTTTTTTATTATTAATTACATGAAACAGGACAACACAATAACCACAGTAACAAAAAACATAACTTCACAGGAGAATAACAAACAATAATAATACAGAATAATAAATTATAAGACAAAAAGAAAAAGAAACAGCGTCCAACCTATCAATTATAGGTGGCTACTTCAATAACAAAAAGGGGTCTTCAAGACATGGCAACCTTTCCCCACCTTTACAAAGTGGAGTGACTTAAAAGATTGTTTATGAGAGTGTTGTCGCAGATTTACTGTAGATAGCCTAGGTCCCTTACACATGTTCAAGACTGCCAAACTCGCAGACGGTAAAGTGTAAGAAGAAAGAAATTCCTCTTCCAAGTTGGTTGACAGGTCAATCAGTCTGCCAATATTAGTCCCTTGGGGAGATGGCATGTGAATTGACATATAGCGCAGAATAGCTAAATACCAACCCCCCCTAAAATCCCCCCAGCCAAAGTTAAGAAGGACAAGACAAAAACCAAGACAGACAAGACATTTCCTCCTCCCCCTCCCCAGAGACCGCCGGACCCCCCCGATCAAGCGCCCCAACCCCGCTCAGCCGCACACGGCGGTCTTTACCTTCTCAGCTGCTGCGAACCACAGGTCAATGCCAGCCTGCCCCACCCCAATCACCCGAGCCGTGGATATCTCAAGATAAATCACATCCAATAGAGTTAGGGACCAGTTGATCATTGTCAGCTTCTCAGGCTCCTTCCACCTCAATGCTATTAGCTTCTTCGCTGCTGTGACGCCCGCTAGGACAACCCTTTTCAGTTGTACGGACGCGGGTAGTGTTGTTATATCGTTCAGGAGTAGCGTAACAGCTGTGAATGGGATAGTTAAGCCACACAGATCTGAAAGTTTGTCCGTTATTGACCTCCAGAAACGGGCCACTGGTGGGCAATCCCAATACATATGCATATAAGTGCCAGTGGCCTTTTGAGAGCACAAAGTGCACCGAGAGTCGGTTATCAGTCCCATAGCAAATAGCTTCCTAGGTGTAAGATAGGTCCTATGAATGTAATTAAAATTAATTTGCTGGTGATTGGGGTTGCGGGAAGATAATGCCACATTTGCCCAAACATCATCCCAGTCAAACTCGGGGTCCAACTCCGGGATATCCACACGCCAGATTGTATCCAATGATAAATTTTTATACGTGGATTGAATTAAGAGCGTATAAAAGTCTGAGACAAACCCTCTGGATGTCGTTCTGTCCACTATGAGCCTGAGGAAGGGGTGTGGTTGCAAAGCTTGAGCCCACGGTACGCCATGCGCCCTCAGTGCTGACCTTAGTTGAAGGTAAAGAAAGAAGGACTCGCCGGGAAGATCATAAAATTCTCTTAAGTCCTGAAACGCACGGAGGCCGTTCTTATCATAAATATCCTCCAGAGTATGCACTCCCCTCCTTTGCCATTGAGGAATATTAACCGGCTTGTGTCCAACAAGTAATTGCTGGTTATTAAAAATTGGAGAGTCCAGGTGCCAAGGGCATTTAACCCCACACGACCTCTGTACATTACGCCACGTTTGGATCACGTGAGTTATGATCGGTCCATACCTCAGCCGGCATTTCGCAATAGAGACAGTGGAGTACACTACATCCTGCAATCTTAGCGGAGACACCGCCGCCGCTTCTAAGGAGCGCCACGATACAGCCTCTACAGGGTCTAGCCAGCACATCAGAGGTCTCAGTGAAAAGGACCAGAAATAAAGTTTAAAATCAGGGATTGCGAGGCCCCCATCTTGTTTCCTACGTTGAGTAGTAGCCCTTTTGATTCTCGGGCGTTTGTTATTCCAGACAAACTTAGATACCATCGATTGTACCTTGCGCCAGTGGTCTATTGGAGGGGGCAGGGGGAGCATTGAGCTAATAAAATTTATCCTAGGCAGGATGTTCATTTTGATTATGGAAGCCCGGGCTTGTAAGGAGTTAGGAAGGGACGACCACCTGTCTAGATCCTGGCGTATTTTATCATAAGTACCCGTGAAGTTGTACTTAGTAGTTTGGTTCAGCGTGGGGAATATCTCTATGCCCAGGTATTTAAAATGTTCTACTATGGGGATATCAGCTGGTAGTCGTACCGCCTTGGCCAGTTCATTAAGAGGTAGGCAGGCTGATTTGTTCCAGTTAATCTTAAAACCTGACAATTTACCAAAGTCGTCGATTATCCTCAATAATTTTGTGGCCGACCGGGAGGGGTCGTCCATGAAAATCAGCAGGTCATCAACCTGTGGTATTTTGAGGTCCTGGGCCCTCATTTATCAATAATGCATAGAAAGTGTTCTATTTTTTTTTCCTATGCTCAGAATTTAGAATGTCTCTATGCACAGAAAAATCGGGATTTATCAAATGTGCGTACACAGGTTGTACGTACACATGCTGTTGATGAATACCAATTGTTCTTACCGTCTATGCTTGTGCACGATTCTAAGTATTTACATACAGAACCGCCCCTAATTAACAATATATGGTAATTAAACACCCCCATGGGAACATGCCTGTTTGTGGAATGTGGAATAATGGCTAAGCGAACTACTGTATTATGAGAAACTTCACTGAGAGCGAGATTGATCATGGAGGTCATCTAACCAACAAATTGAAGGTAGAAAGCATTTTGTTGAGAATAATCTTATTTGGAAACATGACACACAAAATAATAGTATTTAGCTTTTTATTTTAAACAATATTTAATCGTATGATTTTAAATATTTGTGCGCCGGAAGCCAAGGGTGTTGACTGACGCAGTCCTACAGAAGCAGCACATTGACACAATAAATGACAAGCTGACCCGACATTTGCACTGTAATGACATGAAAATGACTGAAATGAACGAGTCACTGAAGCAAATTGCCTCCTGTGCAACCCAATGGAGAATAAAAACTTGTAACCACTATTTTGTGCTTGCGTTTGAGTCATTGTGATAATCATACTGGAAAATAAACTCCTTTTGTCGTTTTTCAAAGTTAGATTAAGACCTTGCCAGGGGAGACTTACTTAAAACTGCTGTATGATCCTCTTGACTGAATTGCTGCAGCGTTTGGATGTGGGTGTTCTGCGTCTGCCCCCTAACCCCCCCCCCTCATGCCAAGCACAGCCACCAAACTTTCAGCAGGCCAACTGTGCTCTAAATGGCTCTTGTGCGCGCGTGATCCCGTTATAATTGTGCTCCTGTTGGGTCGTTGGGTTGGTCAGAGTCATTAACCATGGCTTCAGTGGATAACACCGATCACGTGCATTTAAGTGATATTTTAATTACAGATACCCCAGTAATAACATTACAATTTAATTAAATACAATTAGGCCTGAATGAGTCGTGCGTTCCTCCCGGCCACCAGCAATGACATTTATCAGCCAAATGCGCATTGCAGATTATATGTACATTGACTGAGTGGAATCCCTTTCTATTCACATAACTGAATTTGTTTATTGATGGAGCTTTGACAGCTATATGGGTACAGTCTATTGCTCGATCCATCTTCAATATCACACTGGACCGTGCCGGTGGCACGGGATGGAATTTGTGCGTTTTGTTCCACGCTCCAACTTGGGTCCCAAATTGCGGTACAAATCAAGAAGAATGTGTCTCCGGTAGCGGACTCTACTTAATATTATGTTCTCTCTGCAAATACTGTAGACTGCCCTATCTCTGAAAACACGCTCCCCGCGGAGCGCACCCTGTGAGAAGTATTCCGATAATGCAAGATAAACCATGCTGCATTCATTCAGAAAGACCTATTCCAAATGCTATTTAGAGGGTTTGGTTGATTGATTGATTGATTGATTGATTGAAAATTGTATTAACAGATTGCAGAATGGGTACAATACAGTACAGCTCAATACACACAATTGTTAAGGGGATGCAGACCAGAGAAAGACTTTCGTCTTGTTTACATCAGGATCCCCCATTTTCAATTCATCATAACATATATGACATGCATGACATACAGATAGACGGTACTACATCTATGCATTTATGACATACCAGATTTACAAATACAGTAGTTTGTGATACAAAAAGAGTTTAAAAAAAGAGAGTATATACATTTGACGAAGAAACTGTACATTGGAGGTTGGGTAGTTGGGGTGGGGGTTGGAAACTGTACATTGGAGGTGGTTGGGTGGGGGGGGGGGTGTGGGTAGGCGCGGTGGGGTAACGGTACATTGGATTATCCACGAAACCTTACTTGGTCCCAAGAAGAGGGTCTTGTGTATTATTGGGTTAGGACATTTACTGTACATTGGAGGGGGTTGGGTTAGGACATTTACAGGGGCCAGTTTCGATTATTATTATTTGACAATAATTACACATAATTACACTCATGTCTCTATTTTACAATTAACTATAATTAATTATAAGTCATACCGAACATGTTGGTGTTGAAACTCGAATGCATACAAGCAGGGCCGCCTGGGAGAAATGTGAGGCCCTGTGCGAGATTTAAACGAGACCCCCCCCCCCCCCCCCCCTAAAAGGTAAAAAAAAAAAAAAAAAAAATGTCATGCAGTCAACATATTCTTAAATAATAGCGCTGCCCGAGGCTAGGCATGATACAGCCAACATATAGCAAGAGAGAGAGCGAGTGAGTCAATATACAGTGTTATCGCTGCACAGACCCGGCAATGCCCCTGACCCTCCACCAGAGCAAGGCCAGAGAGAGAGAGAGAGAGAGAGTACACAGTGGCAGAATACCTGAGCACTGTGACTGACCCAATACTAAGAAGATCCTTGACTAGGTACAGACTCAGCGAGCACAGCCTAGCCATCGAGAAAGGCCGCCATAGGCAGACCTGGCTCCCAAGCGAAGACAGACCCACTGCACACAAGATGAGGTGGAAACCGAGCTCCACTTCTTAACAACCTGCCCACTATACCAAGACATACTTCCCACAAATTGCAAACACCCAAAGAGACTTTGAAAACATCGACAATAACTCAAAACTCCCATACCTACTGGGAGAAAAACAAGAATGTGAAATAAAGCCCATTTGAATTGAAGAGAGAGATAGATAGAGCATGTCTGTGTGTGTTAGAAAGAGAGAGATAGAGAGAGAGAGCATGTCTGTTTGTGTGTGTGTGTTAGAGAGAGAGAGAGCATGTATATGTGTGTTAGAAAGAGAGAGAAATATAGAGAGAGAGAGCATGTCATTTTGTGTGTTAGAGAGAGATATAGAGCATGTCTGTGTGTGTGTTAGAAAGAGAGAGAGAGAGAGCATGTGTGTTTGTGTGTTAGAGAGAGAGAGCATGTGTGTGTGTGTGTGTGTGTTAGAGAGAGAGCATGTATGAGAGAGATAAGCAAAGATGAGCCCCTAAAGGATATTCAACTTTTAATGGAAGAACAAAACAGAAGGAAAAGATAACTTCACAAAGGCAACATGAATATACATAGATCCAAAAGGACAAAGATCAACACTTAAATCCAAAGAGAAGAGGGTCTATACGAGAGAAAACAAAGTAGCAAGAAGCCAATGGCCGACATCAGCTAAATAGGCTAACTGCAAATAGAGTAGCCAGGTACTGACACCAGGCCACACACCGTTAGCTACTACAACAGCTAGCCGGCCCGTTTGGCTCAATATAACGTTAGCTAGCCGGCCCGCTTTGGCTCAATATAACATTAGCTACAACAGCTAGCCGGCCAGTTTGGCTCCCGAGAGAGAGAGAGAGAGAGAGATATATCCACAGTGGGAATAGAATAGAGTGCATTAAAAACTCACCAAACGTCCAAGAGGATGGAGACAACCGCGTGGAGTTGACGAAGTTCATCTGCCGAATGACCGTCCTCTTCATCTTGGGATAACAATGCTGCATGCGCTCTCTCTAGGTTAGCTAACGCTAGTTAGCCTTTAGCTAAGCTAGCTACTAGCCGACATCATCATGGCTATCCCGACTGAACCACACGTTAGCACTCGATATTATAACGTAGCTAAAGCTAACTAGCTGTCCCTGCCTTTAGCTAAGCCGACATGGCTAGCCTGACTGAACTGTCTAACATGCAACAACTTTCATCTTCAGTCCATCTGCCGAATGACCGTCCTCTTCCTCTTGGCTGGCATAACTAAGCATAACCTCCAAAGCTGCACGCGCGAAATAGTCAAACGCAGCTGACGCACGCCGGCGTACACATGATGTAACCCCTCCCTTCGTTGAAACCAATAGTATGTCTGCTGCAGAGCCCCAGAGCTCCAATAGTGAGTATGTCTGCTGCAGAGCCGCAGAGCCAGGAACAAGTCACACACATTCTACAAACGTGTCTAATGTGAAATATATAAGCATATAAGCAAAACTAGATTTTAGGTCTGTGATGAAAAAGGGCCTCGTGGGAAGGGGGGCCTCGCAAAAAATAAAAAATAAAAATATATATATATATATTTTTTTTGTGCGAGGCCCCCCTTCCCGCGAGGCCCTGTGCGACCGCACTGCATACAAGCTTATTCCGTCTGTTGCAGTTTTCCTATTCTACCGCTTGGTGCCATGTACGTGTTAGAGTGGGTGCATTTAGACAGCATGGTGGTGTGGTAGGAGGTAGGACCCAAACGCAGGCAGGCAGAGGATAGACAGGAGGCAGGTGTTGATTCTCGAATATGAGCACTGCTCCTTTAATTCGAGTGAGTGGCTCAAAAACAAAGGGAGAGGGCAAGTCTCCAAATCATGCTAAACGTTCTATAATAATAAACACTTTAAATAATGATTGCGATACACAGCAATCATAAAGAGATGGCGTCTCTGACAAAACAGCACAACAAGATTATCCTCCGTGGCAAGGAGCGATAATGCCTTCACAAAGATACACACGACTACTCACGGTAGTGTTCAGCGAACGGTTGACAAACTAAATAGCAATGATAGCAAAATCACAGGAACATCCCACGAACATGTATCAAGACAGGAACAGCAAAACCAGAGTAATGACCCGACCAGGAAGGCAGGGCAGACAACACTTATATACACAGACTGATTGAAACATGAGGGTTGATAGGAAACGAGACACACCTGGGAACAGAACGACAAGACTGGAGTAAGACTAAATAACAACACAAGACAAGACTAAACACACTGGGGAAATAACACTATCAATAATCACAACCTAAACCAGACAAGGGAAAACAAGGGGCAACAGGGAGAACACTCAGAAACATGGACAGTTTGACCAGACACAAATGTACACAGAGTTCAAGGGGCAATGACGAGAATTGTCCAGCAGGTGGAGGTATAAGTCCATGAAAAGGTGGGGGCAAGTGAGGAGGAACTGCTGGACCGTAACAGTACGCACAGTCGGAGCTGTGCGTAGATGTATACGCACAATCTCAAGCACACATTCATATTGATAAATCCCACACTTTGCTTAGAAATGATCGTACGCATGGTTTACGCACATATCTGTGCGTACGCAGCATTGATAAATAAGGGCGCTGGTGTCTTGTCCTCATAACCTCTGTTGGCCCTGGTGTTGTTGCTGGAAGGGTTGAGGTTGATCATAAAGTCTGTTTTCTTCCACTACAGGGTGGTACACCGTCTGCAGCACCAGCTGGCTAACGTTAGCTTATTCGCTAACCTGTCATGTTTTGTACTCCATGGAAAGGTCTTGGTGTCTGTCACTGGGGTGCTGCTTGGCGAGGGTTGCGTCCCTTGCATGACACTGTTTTATAGCACCGTTTGCATACAGGTGCATTATTGCATTATGTCAGCGGGGGAAACTGTACTGTTTCTTTCTGTGCTATTTTTCCATTGGCTGAACAAATTAAACTTTTTTTCTTAATTTTTGATTGGGTGGGCAAGACACACATTTGTTTGGGCTAAGCCCACCCCTGCCCATAGCCCATAGGTACAGCCGGCCCTGCTGATGAAAACAGTAAAGCCGCATATTAGCAGATGGTATTGGTTAACAGAGCATTGTATCAAAGTAATGGGATCAGCAGTGTTTCTGTGTCAATGACGACCGGCAATTGATTGTAAAATGGCTGTGTACTACAGCACTCACTTTAACAGTCAATCTGTTTTATATCACCAGTCCTTTCTCTCTCGCTCTCACACACGCACACATGTACACGCACCTACACACACACACACACACACACATGCACACACACACACGCGCGCGCACGCACACACACACACACACACACACACACACACACACACACACACACACACACACACACACACACACACACACACACACACACACACACACACACACACACACACACACACAGGTTAACCAAGCAAAGAGTGGCACAAACACAACCCAGTACAGCAGCCTCCTGTAAGCCTGTGTGTCTGGCCAGTTGTGTTAATGGGGTGGGAGACGTGGACTTCAAAGGGCCCTGGTGCTGAGCTAAACACTGTTATTTGACTGTGGGTGAAATGACGACTGCAAACTAATCAAAGGGGGAGGGCTGTTTGTCCTCTCCTGCTGACCGGCTGGTACCCTTTGAGGACAGAGCAACCAGAGCACAATGGAATTCAGTCACCTTCTTTAACCCTTTCACTGCCACACGACAGCCGGTTAACCCTTTCACTGTGAGAATACAGAAGGTTGGCCCTTTACTAGCACACAACCGACGGCGATGCTCCATCATTAGCATCATTAGCTCCGCATTTGCATTTGCGGAGCTAATGATGCTAATGATGGAGCATCGCCGTCGGTTGTGTGATAGTAAAGGGCTAACCTTCTGCCGTGTGGCAGTGAAAGGGTTAAAGTGGTTCGCAAACTTTTTCATGTCAAGGACCCCCATCTGATAAGATTCTGTCCCAGTGACCCCCATCTGTGAAGACAGTTTAGATAACTGTCTAGGCTGTAGAGAAGAAAATATTAGTGAAATTAAACTATTCCCCATTTTGCTGGTGACCCCCTGGGGCCCCCGCATGGTTCCCAGGACCCCTGCATGGTTCCCCGGACCAAGTGAGAACCACTGCTTTTTTATATATTGGCTGCTGTCACGCGAAAACCTTTGCATCTCCAAAAGGAGAAACGTCTCATGAATTAAGAAGAACAGCCTATAATTTTCAATATGACACCTGTGCATTTTCTTTTAAGTTAAACATTGGGCTTGAATGGTTTTCACAGGCGCTATTCAGTTCAATGTAGTATGCATACATTAATATGGACTTTGACATAAAGTTATATAATGTTGGCCATAGGTTTACATGTTGTTTTGGTCACTCGGACCACAACAAGAATATCAACTGACTCGCCTTGCACGACCACGCCAGTGTCGGTGGTGTTGGTGTTGGTGACTATGCGTTTTCATTCCACGTACCGGCTGTGCTGCACACACCTAAAAATATCCCTCGCAAGCGCGCGGATCAAAGGGGGCAGCAACACAGCCGTGAATCCCGCCCCGACATTTAACCTAAACCAACTCATAGGAGGAGCAATGCGTTCGAGGTTGGAGCAAAAGGCCCCGAGTAAGTAACCACTCCAGTGCAGAAGAGGCGAGTGGGTCGGATTTCAGCGAGGAGCGCACTGACGGCTGATCTCGCAGAGATAGTAGAGGCTCGGCTGTGAGACACTGCAGGAGCGCTTTGAAGAGCCCCATCATATGACTGGAGCGACAAGGCAAATGAATAGAGCTCTCTTTCATATCGGACATGAATGATGATATGAGTGATTGATCCAAATCTACAGAATGTCTCGTATTATTACTTTGATATAGACACTCATCTGAAGACAGCAGCAGCCAGCAGCAAGGTAGTTGGGGAGAAGGGGACGCAGCTGCAACTTGCCTCAAGGCAGCACCACCTTCAAAGTCCCAATAAGTTGTAGGTCGTTATAGCCGGTTCTCTTCACCTGTCTCTCCTCCTGACGCATTTTGGAATTTCGAGTTGGATAAAAAAAATCGACCAAAAGTATTTTGACAAAAATGGAAGAGGATCAGAAATGGGGACTTAATGGGACATCGAATATTCGGAGGACTTGCAGCAGCGAGCAGCAGCCTTGCTGCAAAAAGCCGCTTTGGAGGAATTGGAGAGATTTGTCTGGCATAACCATTTGCATCACGTTGTCTCTCTTGTCCCTTGGAGTTTGCATTCTGGTTTTCCTGCGGACATCGGAGCTGCAGTCCCGGATAGTACGTCTGGAAACACAGCGGGACACGCAGCTCTCCTCGTGGATCTCTTTGGAGCAGGTGGAAACCGTTATCTTCGGACGGCTGGACCAGATCTTGGAGGAGGTAGGCTAAGCGGTCAGATAGTTTGCTATATTTGTCAACGCTTGTGACACTGACACTCACCAAACTACATTTTCCTGTCGTTAATTATTTTGAATAAAACTTTGCGAAATAGCTTAGGCATAATAATAATAAGTGAGTATAGGCTCTCTGATGAACGATATGGCTAAACGTTTTACTGTCCACACGAAACCTAATATTGACATTGAAAAAATGTAAATGCTTCTGTTTTTTATTTTGTGTTAGTAGGCCTAAACTAAAGGGTAGGCTACGTGGTTACAGCTCATCTGTGAAAGGCTGTATTAACTAAAGGATGCTCCCCGATGTCCCTCCTTGTGGTTGAAGCAGTAACCTTCCGATGGTAGTTAGAGCAGTTGTTCTTCTTATCACGAGCAATACGCATAATGGAGAAAAAAAATCATTGTGGCTGAGTTTGTAGAATGTTTTATTTCATTATTATTTTTATTTATTAATGATTATTTATTGTAACCAATATTATTTTAGTTGGATTTCGTTTGAATGATGCTAATACATTGTGTAGGAAATACAACTGAGTTATCAACCACATATTCAAGATCTAATTAGGAACATTGACTTGCAAACGTTGTGTGTTGTGTGTGTTATCTTTGCATCACGGTTTAGAGATAAGACCCAAGAGTGACTCATTTTGACCCAGGATCACATCTGTTGTTAAAAAAAAAAAAAAAAAAAAGTGGCCTCTTGTGTTGCCCTTTAATTGACCACTTCCACAGCTATACTAACAACCTTCCACTGTGATTGAAGTCCCGCAGGGTCACTGTTTTCTCTTCTCTTGTTTACTTTGGCCTACCTTTTATCACACCCCCCCCCCCCACACACTTTCACTGGGCATCATAAATGACATGGGAAGACAACTGTGCTAGAGTTCACTGAGCGCTGTCCCAACAGCTCTGCCACACAGCGCAGCCCCATGGTGTGAACTCAACAGCACACACACACTATAGTAAACCAGGTAACACTGAAGCTGATATGGCAAAAAGAGAGAAACCGATAGCCCATAAGCCCATAATATAGTAAGTTACTACTTAAATATAATAATTACATGCTCGATAGCCCATAATATGCCAAAGTTACTACTTAAAGATCCTAATTACATGCCAGGTCCATGCAACACACCCCCACACACACACACACATGCATGCGTGCACGCACGCACGCACGCACACACACACACACACACACACACACACACACACACACAGACACACACCTACACACCTACACACACACACACACACACACACACACACACACACACACACACACACACACACACACACACACACACACACACACACACACACACACACTTTACAGTGATTCAGAAATGGGAAACACTGAAGCTGGGGTGTCAAAAGAGAGAAGCTGATAGGCCAATAATATGCACAAGTTACTACTTAAATACCCTAAGTTACATGCAAGGTGCTAAAGTCCTATCTCAGTATCTCCTGTCCGGTCGGTAAAAGATACTCCGCCGGCAGTGGAGCTATAGTTGGGAGTCAGGACCCCCGCCCTCACCGGTCCTGGCCCGGGGCGGCATGGCTCACCTCTTTGTTTAGGTCTGTTTATATAAATAGTCATCATTAATGTGACGCAACTGCAGATGTGGCCCTCTGTCGAGAGACGTCTGTGTTAGTTTCACACTACACTGTCCAGAGTCTTCCTTCACTCCTCCTCCTCCTCTGTGGAAAATATCTCCTAATATCCAACAGTAGAAATTTCTTCCCATGATTTTCCAATCACCTTTGGATCAAGGAACGTTCCCAATACTTATTGGATGATGTTTGTGGTAGCCTGCTTTCTCTTTCTCCTGCTGAAAGTTAAAAAATAAAAAAAAGAAAAAGAGAAAATTGTCAGCGGTGCTCGCAAATAGTAATTATTTTGTTCTCTGTTATGAGGTAACAGCCTATAGATTTATGGTAGATTGCTTGTAATATTTACATGCTGTGTCAACATCAGAGGAATAGCGACGTATATTACGAACACAGATGGAGGGTTGGATCTCAGCAGGTGTCCAGAAGTAAGTATGAGACCTGCGAGGCACTCATACTCAATCATGCTCCCCCTCAAATAGCCCTCATACCCCCCCAAAAAACATCCCTAGAACACCCCGGCTGTCCCCAAGCACACGCACCGTTATCTCGCCTCCTTAAAATGGCCTCTTTAACATTTACAATTAACCACAAAGTGGTCTCTGCAGGCTTCGGCAGAGGCCTGCTCCCTACTGCACAGTGCACATGCTCAGTGCCGAGGCTGGGGCGTGAGTTTCATGCCAGATTCGGAGGTGCGGAAATGTGAGAAATACGGTCTCCCTCTGCCCAGGTTTCCTCACTCTACTCCCCCGTCACCCAACACAGTGTGAAGCATATGTAGCGCTGAGGCGCTCCGGGCAGCCAGGCCATCGCTGATTGGACACCCACACACACACACACACACACAGAAACACACACAGATACACACACACAGACACATATGTATTTCCAATGTGTGTATTAGGGAGTATAAATGCCCCATGTGCTAATCAGACGGACTAATGAAAACAGCACACTCTCTAGGAGAAATGCCCGAGCCACTTCTGCACTTTGTCAGAGCACAGTTAGTGAAGGCTTCAAAACACACATACGCATACGTGCACACACACATACACACACACACACACATACATACAATATCTGCGAGTGCGCACACACACACACGCCCGCACACGTGCAATTAAGCTCTCAACCCATCTGATGATTTAGTCAAGGGATTACAGCTGAGAGGTCAGCAGAACATGACTACATTAGAATCAGAACACACTTAATTTTCTTTCATTATTTCAACATTCACAGTGGTAACTTATCTTGAGTTCATAAACGTTACAGGTGTGTCTGTAGAACCGTGACCCCTGTCTGGGCCCGAAGAGGCTGAGGATTGTAGAGGTTTTGCGTTAGGCTCCCCATACGCCAAAATTTAGCTAGGTTGGAATTCCTCAAGTACCTTACCCCTAGTTTTACGGCCGCTAGGTGTGGCCCAAAGGATCCTTGAGGGTAGGGAGAAATGGCAGGATTTACAATAAGCAAACACGAGCGCGTTTCCTTAATGATGCATGTTAGCAAACACCAGATAGCCGTCAAGAACAAAAGAATCAATACGACGTTTTATGACACAGCACTAAATGCTTTAGGACCATGTGCTTGACAATACCCAAGTGCTAATGGTGCTAAGTGCTAAGTCTGTTTGATAAATCAGATGTAGTCGAATGGGGGGGGGGGGGGGGGGTGTTGGTTTCATGCCAGAGCTACGGAATAGGCCTCAAAACCCTTGTGCCACCTCCCTGGTGTGATAACGGAGATTATAACCAAGAAAACATAAAAGCAGCATAGCAGGGGGCCTTGATGGGCAGCAAGGCCAGCAGGGTCTTAACATTAATCTGACTTTGGGATTGTAAAATGTTTTGTCATCCTTTTAAAATAGAATGTTAAAACCAGATCAAAACTCTGGCATCGGGTTACCATTAAAGTGGGGAGGCAGAGAGGCGGAGAATGCACCCACCCATCCCCTCCCCCTACCATCCCCTTTTATCATCCCCCCCCGGCCCACCACCCCCTACCCCTTTCCCCAAAATCCCAACTGTACCAATCACCCCTGATGCTATGTATGTACCATGCATCATAACTTCTGCATGTGATGAAACCGTGCGCAACCCCCCCCCCCCACGTCCATCCTTCCGTGTCGCGTGCAAGATTCCCTGTTAGCACTCTCAAATGAGTCTTCACAGGGAAACAACCTACACGGCATGATGCTTTAGGTTACCAGTGCCACTAGCACTCAGCGTAGGAGAATGTACTGCTATGCTTAACGCAACGTATCAGCGAACGGTATACAGGATAATGACGGCCTTTTGAAGTCATTACATTTTGCTCCCCCTGGCAGACTGTGCTTACCAGGCAGGGTCTCAGAGTGTCTTTGGTTGTCAATTGTGACCTTTGATGTGGTGCAGAGGGGCTTTTAGTGTCTCATTTGTCCTCTTTAAGTTCAGGTGAATCTATACCCTGTGTTCTCTCTTTGTCATACTGTTGGAGCTAGTTGAGAGGATATCTTTTTCCTTTGTCCATTTTGGGATTTATTTTTTTACCCTTTCACTACCACACTACAGAAAGTTAATTCCATTCACTACACTGCAGACGGTTAACCTTTGCTAGCTGCTCCCTTATGTAGTATTCATATTAATACTTCTGCAGGTGAAAGCAAGGCTTGCCAGTATCATCAAATAAATTCCTGGAACGGGTCACGATTAATAAAAAGTAGGCAGAGAAAGATGTTGAGCGCTGCAGTCCTTAGATTGATTCCGCATGAGACTTTTAATATCGAATGACAACAAGAGCGGTTGACTCTCCAAAATACTTGGCTATCCTGCACCAGAGACCTTTTTAAGTGCATGTCTGGCAGATTCAGCGGCTATAATATATTGTTTCCTTACTTAGTAGTACTTGGAAAGCCTGTAGCAAACACATTAACTTTTCGTTTTTCATGAATTTGATATACCGTAATCAACAAGTGGTTTCACTTTCCATTCTAGTAGCAAGACTTTAATCTGAAATAACATGTAGTCCTGTCTGAACTTCCAAAGCCCCAGTGTTACCTGTGGACCATTCATAAATTACACATATTTTCAATTGAAGATCCAGGTTTGATTCCTGGCCGTTCATCCCAAATCGGCACATTATAGTAACACACACACACACACACACCCCCCCCCCACAGAGGTGATATTGACCCGGTGCTTAGGATGACAGAACACTCATAACATCCCGTCCAGCACCTGTTGCAGGCCTCTAAACAGCCAGCACTGGCATTCCTCTGATAATAACCACCACCAGTGGGACTGACTGCCAGTGGGGAGAATGTGCCAGAATGTATTTGTGTTCTGTTCAGGGTCAAATCGCAAACGCCCTTTGTTTATCTAATGAGGTCAGCTGTCGCACACTAATACCTTGATACGCATAAAACTGAGATTTGTCATTCTATAAAGTGGTTTTATATCTATCTTGCAACATTATGTTTTCTTTCTATTATACTATTATGTAAAATATGTGAATGTTCTTGACAATAAACCTTACACATGTCAGGGTCCAAGAATAAGAACCGGCCTGGCAACAGTAATGTTTATTAGGTGTGTAAGGAAATAGTGATACATCGTCCCAATAAGATCAGGACTGATTGAATTGATTGAAAAGTTTATTAACAGATTGCAGAATGGGTACAGTACAGTACAGCTCAATAACACATGGACATGGCTCTAAAGTGCATTACACTTACACTTGTGTATCAGTGTGTGAATGAAAAATTAAATTAATGTCCGGTCATGTATTTTCTCTCATATTCCAGCCCTCACTGAGGGTTAAGGTCATAATGTAGGCATGTGAAACCTGGAATTGTGATAACGGACTATAGAGAAAAACTTGACTTGACTTGAACCTCTGATCATAGTATATGTTGCAGAAGAGAGAAGCTGAAAACTTCTATTGAGTAGCAGGAAACATGCAGCCCAAGCCGGTAGACGCTTGCAAAGTGCTGCAGCTAGAGCCATATGAAATCCGTTTTATTTTTTTCCAAATTCCATTTAATTTTTTTCCAAATTCCGTTTTTTCCGTTTTAATATTTCAGAATTTTGTATTTTGCTTTGTACGCTCATTTTACCATCAGAAATAGTGTCTAATAAGTGGGAATGAATAAATGTCCACAATTTAATAAGATATAAAAGTCCATTTAATAGGGCTGTCTTAAATACTTCGAAGCTTCGTTCGATGGGCATGGGATTCGAATATGAAAATAAAATTTGATTATTAAAAAAAAATATATATATATTATATATATTTTTGCAAAATCAACTCTGCCTCTCTTTGTTAACTACAACAAGCAATGCTGTTTGTTATTTAAGATGAGGTCGGACTCGGCACTGACAGATTTGGGTTCATTGTGCTGCTTTTATAAAGCCTCAAATGATGGCTTACAATATTTCATGAAAGCAAAGTGTTTTGTTTGTCTAAGATTTAAAAAGGTTTAAACTTTACAGCACTGACAAAGTTGAACAAAGTGCTGTACAAGTCCCACAACATAAAAAAAAGAAAAACTTAAAAAAAAAAAAAAAATTATAGTTGATTCCATTTTTATTGCTCAATTCCGCGATTCCGTGATCGCGGATTCCATATGGCTCTAGCTGCAGCGTGTTAGGTTAAAGAAGGTGAAAAGCAATGCACTGATACCAATGCTTGTACTGGATATTCAAACGATATCAGGCTGAAACAGCTTGGGTACTGGACAATTGACCTATCTCAAGCCCCACCCTCTTTTCTTGATCCTGCAATCACGACTGTACTGTAGCTTCCTTCGGACAAACTTCCCCAGTACTAAAATCCCATATTTACTATGAATCATAACATCTGAGAAATTAAACAAGCAAAGTGACTGGATTTCCTGGAATGACCCCATAAGTATAGGCCTATAGGCCTACTGTTCGGTAAAATCAATGGATGGGATCAGTATTGGGTATTTGCCAAAACTTTAAGTTTTGTACTCTGTATTTGTGCATCCTTAGTAATTAATATACTGCATGATTATTTGGAACAAAATGCTTTTGACTGAGTCCAGTGGAAATGTACCAGACTGGAGTACCAGACTGGAGTGTGGTAGATTTCAATCTGGCCCAGTCAGGCCAGTAGGGAAAAAGGTTAACGTTGGATGCATGCATGTTGAATTCAGTCCTATTAAAAGTTGATGTAAAATATTTGAACACATCTCAACACATTCCTCTGTTCTTCCCCTCCCCTGTGCAGAAATTCGCAGCTCGACTACCAAAGACGCGAGAGGCTAGGGAAGCGCCCCACAGCTGCTTGTGTCCACCAGGTAAGCTTCTACCTATCCTTCGACCTCCTTCCCCCCCCCCCATTTCTTCTTGACTGACACCAGCCCACCTTCACGGCTGGGAGGCTCAGGTGTAATCTAGAGGGTCTTTTTAGCCACCGCGACTAATCTCCACCGCTGCTCACTGCTTTGGTTTCACTCCTCTGAGATGAGGGCAATTTGCCCTCCTCAGATGGGTCACTAGCTTGATGTCGCTGTGGGTGGGGTGCTATGCAATACCGCCTCCGCCAAAGGGCAAGAGATTGTTGTGTGATAGATCCTCTCCTCGAAGCGTCATCTAACCACTAAAACCTTCTTACAGGCATGCAGGTCTCTTAAGCAATGCTGGTTTCCTTCGTACATTTCCCGCTGTTGCTGTGATACCAGTGACTGGTTGCTTTGGTCGTTAATGGATACAGCGCGCTACTCCCCTATGGGCCGTGTCAGTGAAAGTCAGGCAGTGGACCCAGGAACAGTCTCAGTTGAATGGGGTTTAAAATGACACGGTTGTATTTTGCGCAGTGATTTTGAACGTTACAAATTCATTAAAATAACTGTATCTTAACATTTGGAAATTGCGGCACAAAATACATCTCTTGTAATTTTACTTTAGACCAGTGTTTCTCAAAGTGGGGGGCGCAGAGGCATGACAGGGGGGGCCTTGATATTTATTTACATTTTTTTTTTTTTTTTTTATTACAGAAAATTATCACTAAAGTGCTATCTGTTGCAGCTGCACTGTTCTCCATGAAAATACCATTTCTCAAAATCTGAAAATCATTATTTTATAAAACACAGAAAAGGATCACCAAGTTACTCTGGATAAAAAAAAACTTTACATTGAACATTGAGACAAAGCTTCCTGACACATCTCCATCCAAACTCTTGGAAGAACTCTTTGAAATCTCATCTGATACCACCCAGAGAGCTAGTTTCAGAGTGTGGTGCTGAGTACCAAGTATCTCATCTCATGGCCCACCAAGTATCTCATGATGCAGCAGTTAAGGTGTTGATACCAGGGAACAAACTTAACTTTTTGACTTACCAGCCATTTGGCTGGTAGATTTTAAAAACTACCAGCCGGGCAGATTTTTTACTAGCCAAAAATCCAATTAGTATATATTGTAACGTTTGGCCACTTTAAATCATTGAACAGAGAGAGAGAGAGAGAGAGAGAGAGAGAGAGAGAGGTAGATAGATAGATAGATAGATAGATAGATAGATAGATAGATAGATAGATAGATAGATAGATAGATAGATAGATAGATAGATAGATAGATAGATAGATAGATAGATAGATAGATAGATAGATAGATAGATAGATAGAGAAGGCAAGCCTGAAAACCTACCTGTTCAAAAAGGCCTTTGACTGTTAGCTTTTTATTTTAATTTTATTGCGCTTTTGTTTTTAAATTGTCTGTTTATACTATGTTTTTAATCAACTATGTTCTATTTCTATCTTATTTTTATTCTGTATTTTATTTTATTTGTTTTACTAATAACTATTTTATTTCTATTTTTTTTTAACTGTTTTAACCATGTAGTGTAGCACTTTGGGATCCCAGTGAACAAAAAGTGCATTACAAATCCAATCTATTATTATTATTATGTGTGGCTGCCGCTCTGGTGGACATCTGTGCTCTACTGAGTGCACCTTTCTAGTCTAGAGAGAGAGCGCTGATTCCCCGTAGCTGAGCAGTGTTGCATTTTGTCAACACAAGTTGGAACCCTGGAGGAAGCGATATAAGGAAACGAATTGCTCCGCTAATCGCTCATGTTGACCCCGCCCCCAAGTCGCTCACCGCTCACCTTGAATCGAGCGCTCCCCGCTCCCCGCGCCACATCGCTCGGCAGATTTTTTTATTTTTTTTTGTTGGAGCATGGTGTAAATTAACTCAAACTACAACAGTCTACACCCCCTGGGCCCCTTAACAATTGTTTGTATTGAGCCGCATTGTAATTGTACCCATTCTGCAATGTTAAATAACGTTGTTTATCCATTCACTAGCTCTATTAAGCGATGATAGCTAGCCTAGCCACAATGCTATGGTCGCTGCCATTAACGTTAGCATGTAAGCTAACGACAACAACAATGGCGTCAAAACTTTTTCTAACAGGATGTGAGTGACAAAGCCTGAACAGGATATCACAGGTTCACCCTTCTCATTGGTTGAAAATGGCCTTCATGTTTGTACATCGCCATCTGTTGCTTTGGCATTGTACTACATGTATATTACATCAGTGTTAAACCACTGTGAGCGGCCTGGAGGGAGTGGATTGGAGCGGAGGAGAAGCGGTAGATGCAGTGTATTTTGTTAGCCGCCAGGTGGCGGGCAGACCTTAAATTCTAATCGCCAAAAAATAAATCTACAAGCCAATGGCGCTGGGCGTGTAACTATTTTGTACCCTGGTTGATACCATTCAGCACCACATACAGTATCTGTGTGAAGCTGGCTTTTCATCCATGACAGCTCTGAAAACAAAATATAGGGCCTATTTGAAAGGTCACGATATTGGTGTTATTTCAATAAATTTAAACATGGCCCATTTCATGACTATTTTGTTGGGGCGAGGGGGGGGGGGGGCCCAAAATATTTTGGTCCACCAAAGGGGGGCCTGACAGAAAGGGTTTGAGAAGCACTGCTTTAGACGGAGATGAGTACAACCAACTTGGGTTTCAAATGGTTTCCATTTCAAGCTAACATTTAAGTTTTTTTGGGATAATATCGTCTATGACAAAGCCCAATTCAACTGAGACGGTTCCCAGGTCCACTCCCCGAATCTCCCCAACTATGATAAGATTAGAAGGCGGCAAGTTTGCAACAGGTTATCTGGACTTAATCTGTTTATTACATCCTCTGCTTATGACACTTGTATGACTCAAGAGAGGTGATTAATCGAGGTAACAGAAGGTCTTGGAAGCATGTTTTGCGTTGGCTTTTGTTGTCTTTTAAGTGGGTAACATCAACCCTTACAGATAGAACACAAGTGATACAAACACTAAAAGTGTCACAGCAAGGTTGGGGCGGGGGTGGTGAGGGTGACGAACACTGTAAAGATCAAAGTAGCGGGGGAGGGAGCTGCTATTGACACAGTAGCTGGGGCGCCCAGGCAAACAATGTTAGATTCATTGTCTCCATTTCAGCAGCAAATAGGAAGGATCTAACAGGTTTTACTGGTATACGACTGTCTGTCACACTTGATACCGTACGTGGCATACCAACTGGTGCCCTCTTTCTGCACTTGTGCCCGCCGGCTAGCTTGGCCATGATGACAAGTGGAGGTTGTATTTTGAGTGCAGTTGGCAGCAGTCGTGGGCGGGCATTTTGTGTCACAGTGGGTCATGATGCAAACTGGTGTGCTGAGGTGGCACTGGCATCATGCAAGCATTCCTGGACCGCAATGACAAGGCCCACTTATAGCTGCATCTGAAACACATCACGCCACACACTGTCCTGCAGCACATCTGAAACACATCACACCACACACTGTCCTGCAGCACATCTGAAACACATCACACCACACACTGTCCTGCAGCACATCTGAAACACATCACACCACACACTGTCCTGCAGCACATCTGAAACACATCACGCCACACACTGTCCTGCAGCACATCTGAAACACATCACGCCACACACTGTCCTGCAGCACATCTGAAACACATCACACCACACACTGTCCTGCTGCACATCTGCCTATCTGAGTGCAGCAGTGATGAGTGCTTGCTGCGTAATAATAGCATAATTTATGTTTTGTTGCAAGATATTACATATATAAGGTTTTTTAGCAATGGGGAACAAATGGGAAGGATCTAACAGGTTTTACTGGTATACTGGTATATTGATTTGTTTATCGTTTGACCTGACCTGAATAATTTACTGTTTTTCATAAAGCAGCAATAGGAGAATAAGGCTATTTGTTTTTATTTCATCCTTTGCGTGAATTCGAACACAACTGATAACTTTCCTTTGGTTGATTGATTTAGTCTCCAGACAGGCTGAAGTTTTTAATTAATTGATAATCCACGTCTGATTCCCAGGAATACCATGTCAGCAGAAGTATTCCCTTTTTGCAGTGTGTCAGTCTTCACTCAGGCTGCGGTTACACTAGGGCCATTTCATTTCGTTTCAGAACGCTGCGTATTGGCAGGCAAGTAAGAGTTAAGTTAGACGTCGTTTTGTCTCGTCTACTATATACATGTAGTACAATGCCAAAGCAGTAGGTGGCGATGTAGTTCAAACATGAAGGCCATTTTCAACCAATCAGAAAGGTTGAACGTGCCACTACACTTCCTGCTAAAAAACAACAGTCCACCATCTTTAAATACCTCGCGTGAGCCATTTAGCCAACGTAGCATTTATTTTTTCAGCAAGAAAACAAAGTGCAATAAAAGTGCAATAAACAAAAACGGATACATTCACTGTGTGTTCTGCCTCTCATTTGTTGATGAAACAAAACCAACATCAACACAATTTACCACCAAGAGCGGATAGTTTAGTCTCACAAAAAGATCTCCGATGTTGTTAGCTACATGCTAATGTGAATGGCATTCTCCATGTATATAGTTAGCATCGAGGCTATTAACGTAGTAACGTTAATGCTAGTAGAAATGGATGAAAACTTTATTTAACAGATTGCAGAATGGGTACAATACAATATACGGCTCAATACACACAATTGTTAAGGGTATGCAGACTGTTGTAGTTTGGACTGGGCTCCTTATAACAATAACTTGACAACACGTTGGTAGCCGCAGCTACTTGGGACAGCTCTGCTGTAAACACTGGAAATAACCGTGCGTGTTACACATGAATAAGCAATCTGAGGAGGACGCAGCTGATATCCTGTATAGCCTCCCCATATGGCCGGTTGGTGTCGGGAGACAGCAAATTATATTAATTATAGCGCGATATTGCAAGTGACTCCCAGAAATAGTTCTGATGTTTGGACTAATGGACGGAGTCGAGGTCCAGCCAGGGGAGAATTTAGCGTCGGTCTCTACTGCGCATGGGCATTAGGCAGAACGGCTCCGTATCTGGCTCGCGCAAATTACATGGCACCATTGTCGGCGAGTTTCGGCGAGTTTCCAAAACGAAAACACCCTTTCAGCTTTGCCACTAGAAAAGCGCGTTTTCCTGCCAAAACTGCGTTTCTTTTTAACTTGGACATGCAAACGTAATCATTCGAAAATAAAACGTTGCTGTTTTTCCCCAGTGTAACCATGGCCTCAGTTTGTCAGAACAGCTCCCTCACCCACCCAAGCCACCTGTGTCTCTTCTACAGCCCCCAGGTGTTAGTCATTAAGTAATTAGAGTTGGGGAGGGGGCTGTGTGTGTGTGCCTGTGTATGTGCGTGACTGTGTGTGTGTGTGTGTGTGTGTGTGTGTGTGTGTGTGTGTGTGTGTGTGTGTGTGTGTGTGTGTGTGTGTGTGTGTGTGTGTGTGTGTGTGTGTGCATGAGTGTGTGTGTGTGCGTGGCTGTGTGTGTGTGTACTGTAGTTTGTTGTGTACCTCTATAAAGTATCATATGAGTGCTTACAATGTGAGTGAGCGTGTGTATTTCTGTGGTTGTGTGCTTGTGTGTGTACTTGTGACTGTGCGTGTAGATGTCTGTGTCTTATTGGACTGTCTGCTGGGCTGGCTGTCTGTCCGTTGTCCGTCCGTCTGTGCCTACAGCCTGGTGAGAACCAGAGGAGGTGCTAGCCACCACACATTAGTGCTAATTGTCCTTGTCAGTAGGATGCTAGTGTTTTAACGTTCCGGTAAATGTCTTGAGGACGTCCCGTGAAGCTCAGTTTAAGTGGAGGTGCTGTCTGAGCTTCAGAGGAGAGGCCTCTGACAGTGCAGGTGTGGGAGCCTTTCAACTGCCTCCCTCACAGATGGTGTGTATTTTACAGCCGTAAGAGTGCCTGTCCCGCAGCTCAGACATCAGCTTTTAACCCTTTCACTGCCACACGACAGAAGGTTAACCCTTTATTATCACACAACCGTGTCTCTTGTTTGTGGAGACACGGTTAACCCTTTCACTGCCACTATACCGTCGGTAGTGTGATAGTAAAGGGTTAACCTTCTGTAGTGTGGCAGTGAAAGGGTTAACCTGATGTTGTGTGGCAGTGAAAGGGTTAAAAAGGTTTCAAATAACTTTATACTTTTTATTTTTAAGTGACTTTATTTCTGCATCTACAGATACATTCTGGAAGCACTTCGGGTGCTAATGAAAAGGCATACACTTACTACAGTATATAATACATATGCTAGTACTAGAGGGCCTACTTGCAGACACAAACTGACACAGTTATCCAGACCTCTAAGTGAGCTGTCGCTACCTGACAAACTGATTATTATTTAAATAGTAACTTCAAACTAAAGATGCCTTACATATTATTGCCTACCCAGAATTGATGTCTTAATACGTTCATAAGCTCCCATAAGGCCCAAGAAACCAGGTGGCTGGTTAATGAGGTCACATGACTGTCATCTCTTTGATCGTCCTGCCACCCTCCCTTTGTTTTGCCGCACTGCATTGTGGGGTATGTATATGTATAGATAGACATACAGCGCTGCACTGTCCCAACGTCCACCTGGTCCCTGCCAGTCAGTGTGTCTGCACGCTATGTTCACATGGCTCCTATTCTTAACCACTACGCCATCTCAGAATTAGCTGCGTTTTAGCAGGAAAATAGCATCGCTTCATGGAATTCATACCCAGTCGAGTTGAGGATGAAGTGCACTGGCCAAATTCACACGGCGGCCATTTTGCTCTTATGTCATGCTCAGGTTGGGATTCCTTTAATCCGGAGAGCATGACAGTAGCAAAATGGCCACCGTGTGACTATGGTCATTGGTCTAAGCTTCTCTTTCTAATAGTGAGCGTGAGTCCTCCCTCTCTGTTTTGCTTGACTAAAATGAGCTAGTGAAGCAGTGGAAAGTCCTCACCGCTGTCCCTTGTGTGACAGAAGATAAATATTCTCTTCTCGTCGGTGTTGATCGGGGACCAGCGTGCTTGGTATGCATGTGTGCACATAGTTACATGTTTTTTTTCTCCATGAAGGACATACCGATATTATTCTGAGCTTGACATGTTTGTGAGCGGCCTGTGAAAGATTACCTTTCAGAGAGGCTAAAAGCACTGATGTATCTGAAACACGTCAGGTGTTCCTACTGGGGCCACTCGAGTTCGGCCGAACGTTTCCCATGGCTGTTGTGTAACAGCTCCCTGCTAATTCATCCTTGGGCTGAAATCCATATCATTGTGTATATTATGACCTCTGTAATGATAATGAAACAATAATTACATTGAATTATATAATATGTATTTACTTTAACATCAGCGCATGAGCTCACAAATACCACCTTCTCCATTGTGTAGGGCCTCTTGTCAACATATTATTTGTAATGTCTTTTGCCTGTCAACATGCGATTGGTTGTTGTACATTCGAGTGAATTAAATGGGGCACAGAATGAAACAGCCTACTGGAGGAATGCATTGACCAAACATATCGACAAGGGAACATTAGGTTGTAAGAGATTCATAATGGGTGTACCGCCCAGCTCCGAGTCACGCATAGGTAAACATAATGTGCCTAAAATAGGTACAGAAAACATACTATCTTAAGTGGATGGATATTAATGACCAGACATATGCCTGAGTGGGTCCATATCAGCGGTCTGGGTATGCTGTGTGTGTGTGTGTGTGTGTGTGTGTGTGTGTGTGTGTGTGTGTGTGTGTGTGTGTGTGTGTGTGTGTGTGTGTGTGTGTGTGTGTGTGTGTGTGTGTGTGTGTGTGTGTGTGTGTGTGTGTGTGTGTGTGTGTGTGTGTGTGTGTGTGTGTGTGTGTGTGTGTGTGTGTGTGTGTGTGTGTGTGTGTGTGTGTGTGTGTGTGTGTGTGTGTGTGTGTGTGTGTGTGTGTGTGTGTGTGTGTGTGTGTGTGTGTGTGTGTGTGTGTGTGTGTGTGTGTGTGTGTGTGTGTGTGTGTGTGTGTGTGTGTGTGTGTGTGTGTGTGTGTGTGTGTGTGTGTGTGTGTGTGTGTGTGTGTGTGTGTGTGTGTGTGTGTGTGTGTGTGTGTGTGTGTGTGTGTGTGTGTGTGTGTGTGTGTGTGTGTGTGTGTGTGTGTGTGTGTGTGTGTGTGTGTGTGTGTGTGTGTGTGTGTGTGTGTGTGTGTGTGTGTGTGTGTGTGTGTGTGTGTGTGTGTGTGTGTGTGTGTGTGTGTGTGTGTGTGTGTGTGTGTGTGTGTGTGTGTGTGTGTGTGTGTGTGTGTGTGTGTGTGTGTGTGTGTGCCTGTGCGTGCGTGTGTGTGTGCGCGCTCATGCATGCTTGTGTATGTACCATCAGTGTGCCCCCATATCATGAACATTAGATGACAGGATGACTAAAACTCTGCATGTGTCACCTTCCAATTATCTCAGTGTCATCACACGCTAGCCAGTCATATTTAGACACATGGTGCCAACAATATTCCACAAGGCCTCTGGGTTTAAGTCCCTCTGTTTTCTTTGGCAGCAGTGACGTGATTCATCAGATTTGTTTACCATAGTAACTTTCAAACTTTTAGGCCTTAGCAAGGGGTTGAATCATATTCAACTGTTTCAGAGAGGGATTAGTAGAGCCACTTGGGGTATACTTCTATTTCAGAGGTTGATCATAGTATTAAGGACTTTGATATGTATATAAGAAGACAAGCGATTTGATTTCAACATATATGATTTTCCAACCTGAATAGCACTTTCTTGATTGAGTAAAATATGAAGCCGTTCAAACAGGAGCTTGTCATGTTCTCAACACAAATCCAGAGCATAAATTGTAGGGCAGAAAAAAAACGTGTCATTGATGTAAGATGATTAAGTAACAACTGGAGCTTGAGGAAGTTCACGTCCCCTATGAGATAAACAGAGATGTAGGAGGGTGCATGTGCGTGTGTGTGTGTGTATGTGTGTGTGTCAGAATGCATGATTGGACTATTGTTAAAGTGCCCGGGGAGGGAGGATACAGGGAGGATACAGCGTGTGTATGTTACGCCTCTGATTTATGAGTCTAAAAATGTGTGTGTGAGCAAGTGTGTTTACTGACCTCATCCAGAGACCTGTCATAAACAATGTTTACATTTTCTATTTACAGCACTGCGTTAAGTCACGCATGGAGAGACACATGCTGCGTAGTGACTGATTGGAAATGGGAAAAAAACACACAAACTATTATCTCGATACAAGCGAAGCAAGTTTATATTTGTTTATAAACAGAAGAGAACATGGCAAGCAAGGTAACGGCGAGATTGAATTCAAGAATTCCAAAATGTCTGAGAATTGGTTTGAATCACCACATTGTTGCCGGGAGAAACTGACTGGCACTTTCTTGGATGCAAAGTGAAGAGAAAGAAAGGATTGGGAGACGCCGGCCCCTCCTCCCTCTCTTGTCAATCCTATTTCCGCCTCACCAAAGAAGCTCTAACTCTCTGGATTTAGGTGCTTTTGTGCCTTGGAATCACAATGGGAACGACTCCGAGCTATGGGGGAGGGACACAGGTTTGTGAGTGACGGGTGCGTAAATGTGTGCGCATCCACACGATCCTGCACACAAATCCTGCTGTATTTTTGCACTTTGCGTTCATGTGTGTGTGTGTGTGTGTGTGTGTGTGTGTGTGTGTGTGTGTGTGTGTGTGTGTGTGTGTGTGTGTGTGTGTGTGTGTGTGTGTGTGTGTGTGTGTGTGTGTGTGTGTGTGTGTGTGTGTGTGTGTGTGTGTGTGTGTGTGTGTGTGTGTGTGTGTGTGTGTGTGTGTGTGTGTGTGTGTGTGTGAAGGATTCCGACTGCAGTTCTATTTAGGGAAGACCTCGTCTCTGGCAGTCAGTCCACCGCTCCATGGGATTGGTCAGTGTGGATCCATCCTCCCCACACTGCTTTTAGAATCCAGAGTGGAGATGGGGGGGTCTGACAGGAAGGGGTGCAGGGCGGGGTGGGGCGTTGATAGTCTTTTAAGCTGCCACCACAGTGAGAGGAAGTGGGCTTTGACAGTTTACTGTACCTGGTTGTTGTCTGAGCAAAGACATGTCAAAAACACAGAGTCTTGTAATCTGAGACCCCTCAACCCTGCCACTCAGAGCCAGCAGACTGGCATGGTTGACATAGCTCACCCCTAGCACCACCTCTACCACCACCCCTACCACCACCTCTACCACCACCCCTACCACCACCCCTACCACCACCTCTACCACCACCCCTACCACCACCTCTACCAACACCCCTACCACCACCCCTACCACCACCCCTACCACCACCTATACCACCACCTCTACCACCACCCCTACCACCACCTCTACCACCACCCCTACCACCACCCCTACCACCACCTCTACCACCACCCCTACCACCACCTCTACCAACACCCCTACCACCACCTCTACCAACACCCCTACCACCACCCCTACCACCACCCCTACCACCACCTCTACCACCACCTCTACCACCACCCCTACCACCACCCCTAGCACCACCCCTACCACCACCCCTAGCACCACCTCTACCAACACCCCTACCACCACCCCTACCACCACCCCTACCACCACCTCTACCAACACCCCTACCACCACCCCTAGCACCACCCCTACCACCACCTCTACCACCACCTCTACCACCACCCCTACCACCACCCCTACCACCACCCCTACCACCACCCCTAGCACCACCCCTACCACCACCTCTACCACCACCTCTACCACCACCTCTACCCCCACCCCTACCACCACCCCTAGCACCACCCCTAGCACCACCCCTACCACCACCCCTAGCACCACCCCTACCACCACCTCTACCACCACCCCTACCACCACCTCTACCACCACCCCTACCACCACCCCTAGCACCACCCCTACCGCCACCCCTAACATCACCTCTACCACCACCTCTACCAACACCCCTACCACCACCCCTAGCACCACCTCTACCAACACCCCTACCACCACCCCTACCACCACCCCTACCACCACCTCTACCAACACCCCTACCACCACCCCTAGCACCACCCCTACCACCACCTCTACCACCACCTCTACCACCACCCCTACCACCACCCCTACCACCACCCCTACCACCACCTCTACCAACACCTCTACCACCACCTCTACCACCACCTCTACCACCACCTCTACCACCACCCCTAGCACCACCCCTACCACCACCTCTACCACCACCTCTACCACCACCTCTACCACCACCCCTACCACCACCCCTAGCACCACCTCTACCACCACCCCTACCACCACCCCTAGCACCACCCCTACCACCACCTCTACCACCACCCCTAGCACCACCTCTACCACCACCTCTACCACCACCCCTACCACCACCTCTACCACCACCTCTACCACCACCTCTACCACCACCCCTACCACCACCCCTACCACCACCTCTACCAACACCCCTACCACCACCCCTAGCACCACCCCTACCACCACCTCTACCACCACCCCTAGCACCACCTCTACCACCACCTCTACCACCACCCCTACCACCACCCCTACCACCACCTCTACCACCACCTCTACCACCACCCCTAGCACCACCTCTACCACCACCCCTACCACCACCTCTACCACCACCCCTAGCACCACCTCTACCACCACCCCTAGCACCACCTCTACCACCACCTCTACCACCACCCCTAGCACTACCTCTACCACTACTTCTACCACCACCTCTATACACATTTTGTTGGTGATGATTGGCTCAAATACAAATGCTCTATTTACAAATAGAGTGAAATAATTTATACACAAAATGTGCTGATGGAGAGCAGCAGAAGTTCTAGCGCTAGCAGGTTCATAGTAGCACTAAAAGAGCTTAGCTGTGCTTGTGTATAGGGCTTCCGCAATTACCATAGTTTCGTCATTGAAACTTCAGTAGTAATTATCACTGAATAATTGAAGCTTCATTCTTCCTGCACAAAAGTTTCAACGCTGTCGGGAGAGTTATGTAGTAGAAATGTCTTATGACTAAATGTCCTTTAGGAACTCATTTTCAAAATGAATGTTGTATTATTATTTCTATAAACTATTTCTTATGCGGATGATTGATGTAGGCACATTTCTGGAGTGGTAAAAGAAACCCACAACAAAAACCAAGAAAACAAAGCATTGGAATAATTATTTTGACATGGATCACCATGGCAGCGACTGCCGCTTCAAGGCTTCGAAGCATTCGGGTCAGCCATGCTTGTGTCCATAATAAGTCTAAATTTGACACTGGTTAGAAGACGAGAACCACTTGCAGAGACGTCAGCAAACTAGTGACTTTTTTATTGCCCAGGGTGCAAGTCCTTGTCAGAGCGGTGCTGGTGCCAGTTTGCCTGCCGGGGTCGCAGTGCTCTCGGCAGAGATTGGAACTCGGGGCACTTAGAGCATGCTCCATAACCTCCCCACCTGTTGACAGACCAACACAGCACCTGACCTTGGATCAAAGGAAGCAGGGGAATGGACTGTGTCTGTGTGAAAGAGAGAGAGAGAGAGAGAGAGAGAGTGAGGCAAATGAAAGAGGAAAAGGAGAGAAGGGAGAGAAAGCACCCCCCCCCACACACACACACACACAGCATTGCGTAAAGCCAGGTAATCCAGACCCCTCTATATATAATACCCTCTCTGTTGCAGATAGATCTCAGCTGAAAAATAAAAGTTCCCTGTTGACCTTGTATACAAGAGGCTTCCTCTAATCTTCCTCTAATCGTCGGAGGGTGGGCTGGTTGAGGGTCCTGGAGAGTGGGGTGGTGGAGAGTCCCGGAGGGTAGAGGGTCCCAGAGGTTGGAGGGTTCCTGAAGGGTGGAGGGTCCTGGAGGGTGGAGTGTCCCAGGTGGTAGAGTGCCGTGGAGGGTGGAGTGTCCCAGAGGGTGGAGTGTCTCGGAGGGAGGAGGGTCCTGGAGGGTGGAGTGTCTCGGAGGGAGGAGGGTCCTGGAGGGTAGAGGATCCCAGGGGGTAGAGTGTCTTGGCGGGTGGAGTGTCTCGGAGGGAGAAAGGTCCTGAAGGGTAGAGGGTCCCGGGTGGGTAGAGAGTCCCTGACGGTGCGGGCTGGTGGAGGGTCCCAGGGTCGCGGGGCCAGTTATTTAAGGAGTCCCCCAAGTTCACCTTGACATCTCTGCTGACAGGAAGGGAGGCTGGCAGATCCTCTTTCTTCGCCTGTGATTAAGTTTACAGCACAGCTGCCAGTGAACAGCCATACTTGGAGGAAGGCTGTGGAGCGAGAGACAGAGGGAGGGATGGAGAGAGAGAGATAGAGAGAGAGGCTGTCGCCTGTAGCACAGACAGGACGTAGAGAGACAGAGGGAGGGATGGAGAGATCGAGAGATAGAGAGGGAGAGAGGCAGGGTGTGGGTGTGATAGAGAGAGACAGAGGGGGAGAAAAAGAAGGAGAAAGGCTGGGTGTGGATGTGACATACTGAACACAGAAAGGTGAGAGGATTGTCTTATTCAGATCAGATTTCAGATTCAGATTTCTTATGTAAAGGGGCGAGAGAAAGAAAGACTGAGTCACCACAGGGTGAGGAAAGGGGAGGATGTTACACAAGCAACCTTTCTGGCATCAAACAAGCACAATCCAATGTCTCCATTGCCTCAAGACGCCTTCTTGAACTTATAAAATGAATAAAGGAGCACAGTCTTCACCCGGATTTACATGGTGAGTGTTTTTCATGGAAAGTGCAGATGTTCATAATGTGTTATTCACCCAGGGTAGTCACTGCCCATTTTCAGCAATGCCCTGCTTCATACTCCCACATATTAACACCTGGGAGCTGCCCAGTTTAGAACTGTTGGCCACTGTGCAGCTCCACTGGAGCCGTTGGTGGTTAAGTGCCTTGCTCAAGAGTACTTCAGCGGTGGGTATTGAGGTTTTTCCTTCTGGTCCGGAGACATCAAACCGTGTGACCCTTCAGTCACAAGCCTGCTACTGTAGCCTTTAGGCCAACGCTACGCCGCTCAGTGTAGTCGTCATCCTGGGTGTGACAGAGGGTTTAATGGGGAAAAAAGAGCCAGTGAGATGATTGGTTAGATGCATTAGAGTTGAGGAGAAAGAAATCCATTGATCTATTAGGGAAGAATGAGATCATAATAGGAACCGTATGATGAGGTGAATTGCGCTGAACAACAGCAGGTGAATTCACCGTATTCACTTCATCAACATTTTCTTCAAGTCTTAAATTGCTATATATGAATCCGTTTCAGTAAGTAGACGACTAATAAAATTCCATATATTTCAAAACACGAAAACTACGGCAGAGAAAAACACCCGAAGTCAAGGCAAACATGAGTTTGGAACGCCGATGGTATATTCCGCCGATAGAGTGTTTCGGTACATGAAGTGGTATTTTTTTGTAGCAAACAAACGTCGAAAGTGAACGGGGCACTTCCGCATCCGTACCCCTCGTCGCATCAAAGTCGACCAATATGGCGGCGAAGTGAATGAGACGAACCGTAGATAGGTGGTTCGGAAAACACAGCAAAGCCATAGTTGACCATCTGGTTTCCTCATAACAAAGTTTGTCCTCCTGAGCGCGCAACCACCTGATCTCCTGGCTCCTGCTGTTCCAGATTTACAACACACACACTCACATTCTGGACTTGTTAGCGTCTTGTTTGGAAAACCTTCACAGCCAACTCTGAACGCTCTCCACTCAGGAAGAAATGCCTCTACGACTACCAGTGTTCCTCCCTCCTCCTTGCTTTGGAATAGAGTTTTATAGATGCCAAGAGTGAAATAATGTTTATAAAGTCGACCATTAAGCTTGAGATTCTCCCTTCTGTTGCAGAGTTAAAAAATCTTGATCTCCAACTATTGTCAATCAAGTTGTACGTCTTTTAATTGATTTGTTGTCCTTGCGTTTTGCCTCGCCTTGTTGTCTTAATGTTATGATTTTGTATGCCTTATTTCTGTATGTACACTCGACGTGACTGTAAATGAGGGAAACCTCAATTGCCTTTCAAGTTTAAATAAAGGTTTGAAAATACATTTTATTAAATATATGCACCTTTCGTTGTGCATGCTGCGCACACAAAAACAGAATATTTGGCTCATTAAAATAGCCTAAGAGATTTGCGAAAGGATCCGTCACAACGGCATGCAAGGCCCACTTGTATCCCGCTTCGTCGCTTTGTGTGAAGGATTTAGGAAATGTGTGCGCTGACCACAAGTCGGTGCCCATCTCTGCTGTTACAAATAAAGGCATGACAGTGAATACCACTAGGTGAAATGAGATGTAATTGAATCTGAAAACCCGTCCCCCCCCGCTACCCCCCAAGTGAGCCCCCCAATTATGGCTAGTCTCTGGGGGGGAAAAGAAAGCAAAGCAAAGCCAAATAAGAGTCTGGCTGTCTTGGCATGGTGCAACACTATGTTATTTTGGTCTCATCCTAGCGGGTTTAGGAATTATTTATCGGAGCATGTCAAGAGCTGCAGACAACAGATGTAAATGAGTGTGAGATCTGCATGGCAATGGAAACACAGGTTGTGTATCCCTGTAGAAATAAACAACAAAAGAAATGTGATTATCGCCAGGCAGCTGCAGGCCTACAGGCAGACGAGCATGTAGCCTATTGAGAGGATTGATTGATTGATTGACATTTTTTATTAACAGATTGCAGAATGGGTACAGTACAGTACAGCTCAATACACACAATTGTTAAGGGGATACAGAATTGTGTCTTGTTTACATCAGGGTCCCCCAAGCATAAGGAGGGGGGGGGGTTGGACATTTACGGGGGGCCGGTTTCGAATTGCAGCCTCCCGTAGGTGCTCTTTGAGAGCGGTTTTGAAGGTGGGTAGGGATTCAAATTTTTTTACGGCTGTGGGTAGGGCGTTCCACATTGATGTGGCATAATTGAGAAACGTGGTTAGTCCCTTGTTTGAGCCGAATCTGGGTTTAACATGATTTGTGGAGCTCCCTCTGGTGTTGTGGTCGTGGTATTCACTGACCTTTGGGAAGTAATTTGACATGTACATGGGTACCTTAGTGGTGTAGTGTATCTTGTAGACCAGGCCCATTGCAAGTTGCTGTACTCTGTCGTCTACTCTAAGCCATCCTAGGTTGTCAAAATGGGCAGGGGTGAGGTGGGTTCTAGGAGTAAGGTCAAGCAGTAGTCTGACCAGTTTGTTTTTAGTGCCTTTGAGGTGCTTTGGTACTATGCGGTGAAAGCATAGTCGTAGTACCCCTGAATGAGTGCTCCTGCTAGAGTCTTCAGGGTATTCTTGTTTACCAGAGAGGAGATCCGGTACAATAATCTTGTTCTTTGGTTGAATTTTTATATTACATTGGTTGCCATTTTGTCACAGGAAAGATTTGCCTCTAGGATGGAACCTAGTTATGTAATTTCATCTTTCCTTGTGACAATATTATCACCCACTCTAACAGAGAAGCCGTTGGTTTTGCTGAGTTTGTTATTTGATCCAAAGAGAATGGACTCTGTTTTACCCAGGTGTAATGATAGTTTGTTATCAGCGAGCCAGGTGCAGATTCTGCCGAGTTCTGAGCTGAGGGTTTTTTCAACCTGTAACTTGTTCTTGTCAGAGACCAGCAGGGCTGAGTCGTCCGCGAACAGGAACAAGTTGCAGTCACAAGCTGACGACATGTCATTTGCATAAATTAGGAACAGTAATGGTCGTAGTATGCTTCCTTGTGGAACACCACAGCTCACTGGGAGGGGGGGGGGGATACCGTTTACCTCTACCATGTGTTCTCTCCCTTCCAGGTAGGATTGCATCCAGCTCACTGATAAACTATCAAAACCAATTGCTTTTAGCTTGTCAATCAGAATGGGGTGATTTACAGTGTTGAAGGCCTTTTGTAGGTCCAGCATGACCATGCCGCAGTATTTGCCCGCGTCCACCTCTTGTTTGATGTGGTTTGATGTGGACCCCAGGAAGACTAGCGCTCATTAATTTGGCAGCTAATGGGGATCACAATAAAACAATAAACAATAACTTGTTTATTGTTTCAACTTTATTGACAGAGCGTCGTACAACGTATTGAGAGTGGAGTGGGTAATTGCAACGGCAGAATGGATCATAATTTATGCCTTTTCACAGTTCCACGTGTGCTTTCCCACGAAAACCTGGAGCATTCTTATAACTTCTAACAGAAGTTTCCCAGTGGCGAGGACAAATACATGGTGAAAGCTTGCATCTGAAGCAGAAAATCGTAAAAACTTGAGAAATATGCCTTATTTACATTGGACTTAGACCAACAAACGCAAATATTTAAGCTTCGTTTTCAAACTCGGATGTTGAGGCTTGGAACAGTTGAGCGACTATCCAGATGGTGTTGAAATTAGCCAGTATTCTCGTCAAAACAGGTGTTGATGGTAGTTTTTCATGTGATGCATTGCCAGTGCAATCATCCAGAGACTGTTCTTCCCATCAGTCATGACCACCTACTTATTATCAAAGATCCTGCAAATGGTGTGTAGAAATCGCGTGTTTCTTGAATTACACACACCGCCGACACATTCGTTCTCGATCACACGCCTTCGACTTTTTTTGCTGTGTTAATTAGTCCCCGCCTGTGTGTCGCACTTGCAATTTCACAACTACTTTGGCAAGAGCAGATGTTCAACAAAGTAGAGATGTACATAACAATACACTGCTCCTAGCGTTCTGCTGCAGCAGGACTACACACAGGGTTTTGAGGTGAACCTGTATTTGTCCTAACATCTGTGTCCACAGAGGATTTCATAAGCGGGGGATACGCATGAAATATAATAGACCCTCAGAACAGCCTAGACCGCAGAATGTCTGTTGTGTTAGAAAACGAATCGCATCCTAATCGCCTTGACGCTCAGATCTATTAGGTCACTCTGTTCTGGAGGTCTGGATGAGAGTCGACATGGTTAGTTAGTTAGTACAGGTAATACTACCCTGTATTTTTAGTTAGAGGTAGAATCTGTAATGTCATCAAACAGCGACCTCTAGGCAAAAGAGCTCTGCTTGGTATTACACTTTGTTTATAATTTCTGATGTTTAGGTTGGAGTTAAGTAACTTATTATACTGTGAATTTCTCCAGACCAGCAACCCCTCTCCCATACCCACTGAAATCCAATCCACACGTCAGACCAAAACAAAACATGTAAACAAAGTGCAATACCAAGCAGGGCTCTTTATCCTACAAGTCGCAGTTTGACAGCATTACAGAGTCTACCTTTAATAATACCACTCTGTCTGATCCTTGTCATGTAACGTTGTGCTTCTTGCATCGTAGGATTCATCGTAGAATATAGGAATCGCTGTATTAGAAAGCGTCTTATTTCAGGTAGAATTCCATAAGCTCTCATTTGTTTTGCAAGTCTGAAATCGGCTTCATCTTGATGGCGAACAGTGTTTATTTCCTCCGGATTAGCACACACCTTGTGGTAAAAGACACACGCTGCCTCTGTGTATCCACATCGGTTATGTTGAGCCCATGTGAGTTATTAAGATACATTTATTCAATAATGTGTTTATAAGGTGTTTACAGGGAACTTGGTGCCAACCAGGTGCCATGTGTCTATGTGTGCAGCTCCCTGGCTCTGATTGAGACCCCCAACGTACATAAACACACACACACACACACACACACACACACACACACACACACACACACACACACACACACACACACACACACACACACACACACACACACACACACACACACACACACACACACACACACACACACACACACACTTACCCAGAGGGTGGTGTTGTACACTGGCAGTCTGTAAGCCCCCCCCCCCCCCCCTCACTCGCCCCAGACATCCTGTGGGCATCAGAGTGCAGCACGGCGAGCGAGCAACCTTACTGGGAGCACGGTCTTATGTTAACAGACCTGGGACGACTGCCAACAACAACACATCTCATAGACGTTTTACACTGGGGGGGGGGGGGGCTTTTTTTCTTCTTCTCCCGCTGGCTGCAGAAGGACAGTGGGAACGGTAGTTGAAATTGCAGTAGCTCATTATTTGCAAAAGGTCATGTATCACCTTTAGAGTTCATTTGTAATTATGGGCACTTGAAAGACTTAGCCAACGGACACACACACACACACACACACACACACACACACACACACACACACACACACACACACACACACACACACACACACACACACACACACACACACACACACACAAACACACATACGCAAGCACAGGTATGCGTGCACACACACACACACATGCACACACACATTTACACATACACACACACACACACACACACACACACACACACACACACACACACACACACACACACACACACACACACACATATGCATACGCATACACTCACACAAATGCTCCCTTGATCCTCAGAATGGCCTTGTGCCACAAACCACTAAAAGGGATTGTGTGAATTGACATGTTTAAGTCGCAAAGAGATGGACCAAAGAAAAGTAGTTGAGTGCTGATTGTTAATAAGGCCTATTAGGGGGCGGGTGTGAGTATGCCTCACAGTTAATGGGGCTGAAGACACGGACCATCTGCTTTGCATCACTTTCTGATTGGTCGAAAGACTGGAACCTGAATGATATTATGTTCAGGTTGGAAACATTTCTCTCCCTTTCTATGAAGTTAAAAGGAAAATCTACCCTAAAATAGAATTCACCATACATTATTTTGATAATTCAGTACAGTTCAGCTTCGGTTTTTGAATATGGACACGCCTCCCCTTAAGAACACCAGAGAGACAAGACTCTAGTGATGATGTCATGAGGAGACAAATCCTGGGGTTGCTCCATAGACAGTGAATAGCGGAACAACTCCTGGCTAGGACGCTATGCCATCACACATGGTAATTTTACTGAGATATGGGTAAATGTTCTGATTCAGTGCTGTATGTTTACATAGAACGTAAATATAGTTTACATAGTCGTAAATTGACAGACTCCAAAAAGTGTCACTTGATGACATCATAAATTCAAATCTTGTGGCTCTGATCTCCAGCTTAGGGAGACAGTTGCCCACGTACAGTATGCCAAGGTCATTGGAACAGCACAATGTTAATTCTGTCTTAGGGTGGATTTTCCCTTTAAGACTTCAGCGTTGGCCCGTCTCATCCAGCTGTAATACCAATGGAGGGGGAAGGAGTTTGTTTGCTATCGTGACTTTGATGGATGTTACCCCTTTTCCTCAGGAACTGTAGAGGAGTTTTAAAACCGCTTTTGACGTGTGCCTCGCCTAGTGGCTAAAAGTATAAAAGCTTTGGGTTGTACCTGAGGATAAGGTCGACCGTGTTTAGATTAATTCAGTGGGGTACCAGTTTAGAGTTGGGATAGATTGTATTCCGTTGTATCCTCTACCTCTATGTGCTGCGATCTGCCTTTAAGGTGGGGCCCTAGAAAGCATGTACACGCATATTTGGCAATGAGAGAAAATTGTCAAGGGATGTTGAATCTGAAGCCTGCAAGTGTGAGTTGAGGGGATTCACGTACAGGACGTAGAGAGCAGCTCATTCTCTGTCGTGTTGTCCTCCTTTTGAGGCTCACGCTCGCCCTCGCCCTCTTTCTCTCGCTCTTTCGTTCAATCTCGACTAATGTTACAATCCTTAACCAGAAATGACTTCAGTATTTTTAAGTGGCCTCGCGTTTCATTGTGTGCAATACAAACGTCAGGCACATTTACCTCCTCGCCAAATGCAAAGTGACACCGTAATAGATCTGCAGAGTTGAGAGACCAGACGCTCTCAGTCCCTTCTCATTTCAGGAAAACATTTCTTTTGGAGACTTCTTGTTTTTTATGTGCTGGTTTTGCATTAAAAATAGATCCAG
>NC_140173.1:110673304-110678304 GCF_963971535.1 Notolepis coatsorum | reverse complement strand
TGTGCATGCGGATTAAGGGAGAGGTGGGCTATTGCGTCATCGGTTCAGGAAAGATGCGTACTGGCTTGTAAAGACGGGAATGCAAGGGTGGCGTTGATTGATTGATTGATTGCGTCTTCAGATTTGTTCACTCTGGGACCCGTTTTCAGAAAATAGCGTATTCAGGCTCCCAGAACGTGGTTCCGTCTGGACGAAACGTGCTAACGATAAAATACTTTGACGGATACACTCAAAATCGTCACCGTCTGGACAAAGTCTATCCAGATCCCTCATTCATCTGTTTCCCACTGTTCTCTAAGGAAATAATCAACTCCTCCACCTTCAATAGAAGCTCTGTTGCTGTCAGGATCTGGACGTTCGTCCAGAGTGCCTTGGATTCCTCACAGTAGCCCAAGAATTTTTGCGAGGCTCCCACGGAAGAGCTACCTCTGTGCTTCTTGCAAAGACGTTAGTGCGTCAGGTCTCTGAGGTGAGTTGAAGAATGCAACAGAGCTCTATGGGTTTACCAGAGATCCTGAATCTTAAACCGGCCAGTGCGACGCTAGGAGCCCATAGTGGGGGAGAAGGAGGTGAAGATGTGAGAAGTGAGGGAGGCTATCAAATCGCTCGGATTCCTATTGTTATATGAGACCGGAGTCACCTCGTGACTTCTGCCCGGGACCTGCTGGAGATGGACGGTTCAGGTCTAGGCCTTCACACTCTGGATAATCTTGTCAATCGATCATTAGGGCGTCCCGCGACGACTGGCTCTAGTGTGGTCTTCCACGCGCCAATCTATCTGTCTATCTTTCCATTTGTCTGGTAACAAACTCCAGCAATCATTTTGAAAGTTGAAAGATTCTGTCCTTCCACAGGTCTGGGAAATGGTATGGAGG
This sequence comes from Notolepis coatsorum, assembly GCF_963971535.1. Taxonomy (NCBI): domain Eukaryota; kingdom Metazoa; phylum Chordata; class Actinopteri; order Aulopiformes; family Paralepididae; genus Notolepis; species Notolepis coatsorum. Next base: position 110,677,429 of record NC_140173.1, on the reverse strand, counting down.
GCTGATTCAAAGAAATGCTTAAGCATTTCTTCAGTTCCACTCAAACAGCAAAAAAAAAATGAAAACTTTAATGCACACTTATTACAGAGTAAGGATAGAGTCCAGTGATTGCCTGGCTGGCAGTGTGTCAGTCACGGCTATGGGCCTGTCAACGCAGCCAAGCCTTCCCGGAGTCCTGCCATCAAACCCACTTCAAAAGATTGAGAAAATGGCTGCAAGACTGGGGTCGAATTTTTAAAGGACTTAGGTTGGGGAAGTTATATAAACCAATTTGTGATCTAGTGAGGTTACAATAACGTGGCAGTTTTTAAATATCTTTGTAAGTTGCCTCGACACATAATGGGCTGAAGCACAAACCATGCTGGCTACTCAATATATCATGAGTTTGAATATGGCTCTTTACCACTGACACATCTTCATCAACATTTTGTGAACTGAAACTTTTAGAAAATCTTGGTGGTAGAATGTTCAATGGCATATTTCTCTCAGTTCTTTTACTGAATATAAAGGCACTGGATTGTATTACAGTCAGGATATTATTTTGTCCAATGTGATATAGTCAACAGATTCTTGCTGATTAGCAGAGTGGAACTGTCCTGAATCTCTAGGCAGTAGCGTAATGTCACATTATCTCACCTGAACATGACCCTTTCTGTGTTTAATGTGTTCAGAGAGATGCATAGGAGCCAAGATATTCTGATCTGACCTGTGGTAATACATAATATTATTATATAAATTAAAGCGTAATACTAGGCTTAACGCTGCGGCTATATTGATCCATCACTGAACAGATAGAAATTTGACGGAAGGTATTACTGACCATTTGTTTATTTTTAAATTACAACGTAACGTAATCGCGCCTTTGTAGAAACAACAGCTTTGCGGATGGTAAACACATCTGTCAGTTCCTAAAAGTCAAAACGGACACAAATCTGGCGGTGACGGACGCAGCGTCAACCCTGTCCAACAAACGGATACTCCTCATTGAAAATGAATTATAAAAACTGCCGTAGACAGACAGACACAATGGATCAATGTGGCTGCAGGCTATCTTACCAGCACTGATGGATGGTCAGAAAAGTCTGCTTTTTAATTCACCTTTTTCTGTGTCGACAGCACATGATGTATTGCTGTAATAAAATACAGTATTATTTGCATCAGTTTCAGCATGTGGACTTTGTTCTTTGAGGCTCTTTAGCCCGAGGACATAATGTGGGTATCTCTACCTCTGGTCCTCTTCCATCACATAGATGGACACAGACCAAAACAACATGGAGACCAAATGACTTCCTTCTTGTCAAAAATGACATCCTCAGATAACCTGACTGGGAGCATTGTATGTTGTGGTGAATGGAGCTTATCTAGCCAGGTATCTGTGGTTGGCGTGGCCCTTATCCAAAGGTCAAAGGTCAAGCCTGTTGCTGTGTCACCCCGGGGCTGTGTGTGTGTTTGGCAGATGATGACACTGCTCTCAGCACAATGACTTCCCCAGCTGTGAAACGAGAGAGGGCCGTGCACCTATAGGGGAGAGAGAGAGAGAGAGAGAGAGAGAGAGAGAGAGAGAGAGAGAGGGAGAGGGAGAGGGAGAGGGAGAGGGAGAGGGAGAGGGAGAGGGAGAGAGAGAGAGAGAGAGAGGCTTCACAACAGTTGGTTTACTCATCTAGCTGCTACACGGCCATTTGATGTCTCCAAGATAAACAAGGTTGTTTCACAGTGCTGTGACATGAGGAGGGGACGCTGGTGACAAAGACTGGCCCCAGTTGGCAGTGTATTGCTCAGGGTAAAGAGCTGGGGGCCGTGTGTGTGTGCCTGTTTCTCTATTCCTGTGTGTTTATATTCCTTCTCACAGCACGCGTCTGCAAATCTGGTAATTGTGTTTTAGTCTTTTTGACTTGGGTTCCAGTTTCAGAAACATTCACCACTGCCATTGGCTTCCATTGCATCTGAACATGTGTATTAAAAACCACATAAACACACCTGTATGTGTTCAATTAATCTTAACCATGTATTATTTCAACAAATCCTTTTTTCAAGGTGTAAAGTACACTCTTTAGGGATGCTTTCCTGAATCCCAGCCCTGTTCCCTACCTTCCCTCGACCTCCTCCACTGATTGACAACATCATTGTTAAGTAGGACTTGGATTTTGGAAACTTTGCTATCATTATGAATCTTTCCGCACTGCTTATGGCGAAGAAAACCTCAGGCATTTCCTATAGCGTGTGCTTAGAGGGACATAACAGATCTTTTGGCCTGTTTCTTACCTACCAAAGAGGGTGTAGAGTCCTTTCTCAGCACAATCCAAGTTGTTCCTTGTACCTCCTCACACTAGCTCCGGGTAGTTAGCCGCAAACCAATGCAAAGTCAATGGGGTCACGCTGAGCCTCAGTCAGCTTGTACAGACAGGAGCATGACCCCATTGACTTTGCATTGGTTTGCGGCTAACTATCGGGAACTAGTATGAGGAACAGCACGGCTTGTGCTGAGAAAGGACTCTACGTCTACCAATCAACATGGTAAAGTAAGAAATCCAAAGAAGTCCAAAAATACTGAACTATCCCTTAATAACATAATAAACTGAAGCCGGCCACATTGATTTATTCTCTCAGAGACAAGTTTGGAGTATTTTTTATGCGTTATGCATGAGCCCACATGGCATGACAGGAAAGTATAACATTTTGACATCCAGCCACTGTACACACTCCGCCATTAAAACACTTCAATTGCTTTCCCGAAACATTTCCAAACCCAGGTCCTCTGCGGCTCAGAGGAGAACGTTCTCACAACCCTGTGGGACACAAGTGTGTATTTGACCTTTTTACCTCTGGAGACTTCTAGGTTCCACTGTGTATCAAACAGCTGCAGTCTCGTCTCCCAGACCGGACTTTAACCTGTAATGATTGAATTTGCCAGGTCATTTGCAATTATATAGTTGAAGCCGTGCATTAATTTGAGTGACAGGAGAGGCTGGGGGATGTAGTGAGGCCACCACAGGTCTAGAAGGTCTTGTAGGTTCTGGAAACAAATTGGCAGGATAGAAGCAGCAAAGCGCTGAAAGCAAGAGGTTGTGAAAAGCTAAAAGGTTTTATAGATTAACTGTCACAGTATAATTTTTAATATAACATGTCGTCTTATTAGGAGGTCCACCTTTTTGCATTACAAATCAGAACAGTCTATTAAGATGCATCAAGTGTGAAGGAGGGGGGCGTTGATCTTCGTGGCTACTTCCGTCACCAACTCTGGAAAAATATGCAGACTAGGACTATGACATAGGAGTATGACATAACATTGCTTATACCAGTAGAAATGTTTGATTGAGGAACAACCTTGTAGTGTTTAGGGTCTTAGAAACATATTGACATTTTAAACTTGGAATGTCATTCAGCTGATCTTTTATTTTTGGTGCATATTGATGATGTATTTCACCTCTTTTTGACAATGTACAGACAACAAGGGTGAGCTAGGCTAGGCTGGGCATGCTCACATTATGTGAATGGCAGGTGTGTGAGGCTGTGTCAGTCAAGAAGTAGAAGAAGTCTGGCTACTTCCTGTATGGTTTGGCTACTTCCTGTATGGTGTGGCTACTTCCTGTATGGTTTGAAAGGCACACCGCAGACATCTTCACCCTTTTAGTGTCATACATACCCTACACACACTCCAAATAAACCACTTCTTTTTGTGGCTTGAAGTCTCCTTCACCCCCCCCCCCCCCCCCCATTTCTTTCTTTCTTTCTTTCTTTCTTTCTTTCTTTCTTCTTTCTTTCTTTCTTTCTTTCTTTCTTTCTTTCTTTCTTTCTTTCTTTCTCTCTCTCTGTATCTCTCTTGCTTTCTTTTTATCTATCTCTGCCGCCCCTCTCTATCTCTCTCTCTCTCGCTTTCTCTTTGTCTATCTGCCCCTATTTTCTCTCTATTTCTTTCTCTCTATCTCCCTATGCCCCCTCTCTCTGTCTCTCTCTCTCTTGCTTTGTCTCTATCTCCCTCTGCCCCCCTCTCTCTGTCTCTCTCTTTTGCTTTCTCGCTATATTTCTCTGCCCCCCCTCTCTCTTGTCTCTCTGTCTCTCTCTTGCTTTCTCTCTACCTCCCTCTGCCCCCTCTCTCTGTCTCTCTCTCTCTCTCTCTCTCTCTCT